>NW_013654555.1:0-18866 GCF_000499385.1 Eimeria necatrix
TCGATCGATCGCTTACTCCTGGCTAGCCATCGGCTCTCTAGCTAGCTAGGCTACCAGCTAGCTAGCTAAACAGCTGCCCTGGCAGCCGGTGTGTTCTTGAATAAGGCCTTTTGGCAAGTGATCGACTAACTAGCCAGCTAGCTAGCTAGCGAGCTAGCTGGCTGCATGGCTAGCTAACTATGTCTAGCTAGCTAGCTAGCCAGTTGGCTAGCCAGTCAGCTAGCTGGCTAGCTACAACAAAACCACTCACGAAATCAGCGTCAAAACTATTACCGTTCTTTTAATGAGGGCAGAAAGACACCCACAGGAGGCTCTGAGAAATCTAAGGAAGGCAAAAGTTTCATCAACTCTTTACAATCTTTTAGCTTGCCGTCCCGCGCAGCAGCCACGAGCTTTCTGCCCGCCTCCTAAGAACAAGTAAAAGTACAATTAAATGAAAAAAGCCACTCAAAGAAGAGTTAAATAAAGATACATTTTAGGGGCAGCAGCAAGGAGGGGGGTCAGGGCGCCTCTAATGGACTACTTGTGAGAAAACACTCACAGTCATATTCACAACTATTCAAGACTCGCTCAAGGCAATTGTAATTGTTGCTGGAGGCTTTTTTTTGCAGAGTTGGGAAGGGGCTGAAGGCCGCAGCTTCAGCGGGGGCCACGGGAGACTAAATTCAGCAGCAGGAGTTGAAATAAGTCAAAGGAAGACCGAAAAATGCATAAGGAGGATGCATGCAGCTGCACATGCAATGCATGCGACTTGAAGAAAAATTGCGACGAAGTCGGGGCTGTGCGTTGCGCTCAGGCTCTTCCGTTAGATTAGGTGGAGAAAGCCAACAGGTAAATGGAATAACTGCAGCACTTCAGAGGCTTGAAAAAGAATAGAGAGTGTAGACTTCAAGGTTTCAATTCGTGAAAAAAAGAGGCACGTAGTGACGAGGAGAGAAGCTCCGGCAATTACCGAGAACCGGACCAGCGAGATTCGGCAGCGGGGCCAACTGAGAAAATAAATAGTTATAAGTGCTTGGTAATTAAACACGTGATTAAAAAGAGTTAAACATTTAATGGGCAAATTAATCAGCTTTCAACTTGGCGCAGGCTTCCTGAATTCCCGAGCAGGCTTCACGAGCATTGTGGAGGTGTCGGATGTGGCGGTTTGCCTGCTGAAATCGAAGCTATCAACAGCTCAAAAAAATAAAAACAATTAAATAAATACTTAAATTATTGAATTTTTGTGAAAAAGTTTTGTTAAAGATCAAGAAGGCCGCCATCTGTCGCGCTCGCTTCGGCTGCACCAAGAGTAGTGAGCAAGCCCAGCAGAGTTCCTTCGCAGGATTCTTCACAAATTGCACAGCTTCTTTCTTGCAATTCTTCAATAAGGACAAACATTAAACGGAAATTAAAAAAATAATTCGTTCCGGCAAACTGGGGGTTATTATAAGGAAGTGTCCCCATTCTACTGCTGCTGCGAAGCGCGCTACGCTTTGCTTGTTACAGTGCAAATTTTAACGTGATTTCACTTATGCCTGAACCTTTAAAAATCCAAATAAAGCATTCTTGAAGACATTTCATAAGTCCTTCAGACTATAGTTATGATGTGCGAACTGAGCCTGAGCAGTTGCAGGAAATGAAGTGCTCCTGAGGCCATTAATGGGCAGTTCACTGCATCTGCAGCACGGGCTTAGGCCTTAGGGTTTAGGGTTTAGGGTTTGGGATTTAGGGTTTAGGGTTAAGGGCTTGGGTGTTAGCTGTCCATTGAAAGACCGCTATGAGCGAACGCACACAACGGAGTGCTGCCGGTGCTGCTGCTGTCGTAGCAGCAAAATGAATTCTTCGTTGTTGTTGCTGCTGCTGCTTCTGCTGGTGCTGTGGCATCCTTGCTTGCCTGCTATTGCTGCGCCTGCGCAGCTGACGAGTTGGAGTCTCTTTCGCTGCTGCTTGCCTCTACGCTGCTGCTGCTGGCTGCTGCTACTGCTGCTGCTGCAGCTGCTGCTATATCAATGTGTAAATGCGTAACTATACAGACATTTAAATGTATTGGCGCTTATATGGCGCACACTGGCTGCCGCGTTTGTGCGTAGCAGCCAGTAACTCACAACTGATAGAGAATGGATTTACATATTGATTGAAATTGCATGCGTTTGGATATTTAAAGATCTTCTTCCTTCTGTGCGAGTGCTCGTGAATACATGAATTCGAAATGAATTCGTCTGGACGCACTAATGATACCCGTGAAAAACAAGTGTTCAAGGTTTATAATTTTACAAATATAGGTAAAGACGAGGGAAGAAACTCTTTAAATATCCAAACGCATGCAATTTCAACATATAAACTCCTCCCCTATGATTCTTCCATAAGAATCAATTGTGAGTTACTGGCTGCCGCGCACAACACCCACGAAGCATAAACACTACTACTTTCAAATGCCTATATAGTCCCACCGTTGCGTGTTTCGTTGAAGAGCATTTGGCTGCAACGCGTGCAATGATGGCTGGCGTGTTGACCGCGCTGTGCAGCCTCGAATTTGCAGAGGCAACGCTGTGTGGATTTGTTCTGGACTGATTGGCAAAGCGCTGCGTCAGCAGTGCAGCCTCAGTTGCTGCGTTTTGCTTCTAACTGCAGGGATGTGGGGGGAACATTTTTCCGCATAAGGCTTTTTTATGAAGTGTTGAGTGCTGCGTCACAGCGCAGAGCATCTTGAGAATAATGCAGCAACCCAGCCACAAATAACGTCCATTCACTTGCAATATTGTGTTGGAATGAAGGCAATGTTTTGCGCACAGTGGCTGGTAAATGTTTTCTTTTGGTGTTCGGGGAGCCGTACTTTAATTAAGAAGCTGCAGAGCTGATGTTGAGGCACAGCGTTTTGAACATATGTTGAGTACTCTTTGGCGGCCATTCTGGCTGTCCTGAGTGCCCAAGTGTTTCAAATAGAACTTCATGCAAGAGTCCAAAGTGGGCGATTTGCTTTAAGAAGTGGCAGCAGAGTGTGATGGTGTGCAGCCAGTGTGTTAGCGTAGGTGAAGTTGCTGCAGAGTGAGAGAAAACTTTCGAATTGAAACTTTGCAACTGCAAAAATGGAAGCTAATAAAAAGGAATATAAGTGTGAATACACCCGGCGCAGCTGAAATTATAAATGCAGCTATTCTGACTTCTTTGCTCCTGCATATTTGCTGCTGCGAAGCTGCAGCAGCAAAACTGACGCATTGGACTTCTTTGACTTGTCGAAACTCCCTCACTTGGCATTTTCATCTTCATTTATTCATTTTCATTTCATTGTTTAGTCTTGAAATCCCAGGAAACTTTTCCACCAAAAACATTGCAAACACCAATGTGCTATAGATACACCTCAGAAACCCTAAACCCTTAACTCTAAACTCAGGACTCTAAACTCAAGAGCCTAACCCTTCCAACCCCTGAGCTTTGCAGGCACAAACCCTAATCCCTAACATCTAAACCCTAGACGCTGACCGCCTAGATCTAAACCCTAAATTCCAACCAAAGACACTAAACCCTGCACCCTAAACCCGTCGCCATCAACCGCAGCTCATCCAGCTCTTTTCAATTCGCGAGAAAATGTTTAGGTGCTTCTAGTGGCTTCAAATGTATACAAAGAAACTTCAGCATGGAGGCCATTATATACTCTTCCGCGGTGGTTGCGAAAGTCTACTAAATTGCTTATGCTGCTTCAGGCGCTAAGCCTGCCGCTGCAGCAGCTGTTGCTGGAGCAGCTGCTGCAGCAGCTGCTGCTGTGGCGGTCTTGAGGCAAGGCAAATGCCACCGCACAACACTGGATAGCTTCCTTTGCTGCAGCAGCAGCACCTGCTGCTGCTCCTGTTTCTATTGCTTTTTAAAGCAGAAGCTGCTGCGCCAGCAGCAGCTATTTTTGCTTCTATTGCTTCTTAAAAAGAGCTGCTGCAGCAGCGTCTGCTGCTGCCTTTCGTTCTATCGCTCCGTAAAGCAATCGCTGCTGCGGCGGCAGCAGTTTCTGCGGAATCAGCAACTGCAGCAGCATTCGCTGCAGCAGCATTCGCTGCAGCAGCAGCAGCGCCAGCAGCTGCAGCAGCACTACCTGCAGCAGCAGCAGCGCGAGCTGCAGCAGCAGCAGCTGATTTTGCTGCTAAACTTGTTTGTTAGAAATCCTCTTCAGTCAAAAGCACTCTGGCTCCCAAGTCCTTAATTGCTTGAGGCTCTGGGGGATCGGGATCGTCATTGACCAGCGCCCGGCGAAGGGCTTCGGCCCGAGCAGCAAGTTCTGCTGCTGCAGCAATCTGCAGCAGCTCGGGGGGCTGTTCCTCCGCCTCCAAACCCGCTCCTGCTGCTGCTCCTGCTGCTGCTCCTGCTGCTGCTGCTGCTGCTGCTGCGGCAGCTGCTGCAGGTGACTGCTCCCCCTCGCCGCTGCTGCCGCCGCCCTCGCTGCTTGAGGAGGCTGTGACGCCTTCGCTGCTGCGGCTGTCCTCCAGATCCTGCATCAGCAACAGCAGCAGCAGCAGCAGCAGCAGCACACGGGAGACAAGCCCATGCAGAGAATGGCGGAAGAAGCAGCAAAGCGTAGACTGATGCAGCAGCAGCGAGAAGCGAGGCAGCAGCAGAACTGCGCCCTTACGTCGCTCTTTGCTGCTGCGCTGTTGCAGCAGTGCCCGCGCTGCAGCTGCTGCTGCGCCTTCGCTGCCCTGTGGGCTGCGGCGAGCCGAACCTTTGCCTTCCTGCTGCAGCAGAGCAGCAGCAGCAGCAGCACAAGAGCAGCAGCATTAAGGTGCGAGCCTGGGTGTGTCAGCAGCAACAAAGGAAGCTCATCGCAAAGAGCAGCGCAGGCAGCAGCCACAAATCAGCAGCACAGAGCAGCAGCAGCAGCCTCTGCCCCACCTTTCCCAGCCCCTGCCTCCTGCTGCAGCACCAGCAGCAGCAGCAGCAGCACTGTGTAGGCGCTCCTCGATGAGCTTCTCGAGCGGCTGGATGCTGAAGAAGCGGGCCTCGAGCAGCAGCTGCTGCAGCAGCCAAGGCTCATTGCTGCAGTGCAGCGAACCATTTCTAAGAAAGTCCAAAACATAAGAAAAAAGGTCCCCATTTCTATCAACAAATATTTCTTGGGGGCCCCCGGGGGCCCCCCTGGCAGCCAGCTGCTGCGAGAGGTAGTGGGGCCCGAAGCTGCAGAGGGTGGAGCAGGTCGTGGCGAACAGGCGGCCCCCCACGTCCAGCAGCAGCAACCCGCGATCTCCGGGCCGCCCTCACCGCTGGCTACGGGGTCTTGGCGCCAACTGCGACTGCTCTCCTCCTGCTCCATGCATTGGGGCTCTTGCTGCTGCTGTTGCTGCTGTTGCTGCTGTTGCTGCTGCTGCCCCTCTGCAGTGTGCTCCTCAGGTCTGCCCGGCTGCATGTTGAAGGCTTGCTGCTGCCTCTGCTGACTCTGCCGAGCCTCTTGTTGTTGTAGCTGTTGCTGCTGCTGCTGCTGCAAGAACCCGGCCACGCATAAAACAACCCCCCAAGTCTGGGAGTAAGCACAGCAGCAGCAGCAGCTGCAGCAGTACAGAAGCAGTCTTCTTCTCGTTTATGAATCAGCCCCGAAAAGAGGAGCTGCCACTGCAACAGGAGCAGCAGCACCAGCCCAGCACAGAGAAGAAGGCTTCTCCCAGATGCTGCAGAAAATCGGCAGCTGCTGCTGCCGCAGAGTGGCTGCTGCTGCCTACAGCCGCCCCTGCAGGAATTTAGGAAGCCGCAAAGCTGCAGACTGCAGCAGCAGCACTGGCGAACACCTCGGGGGTTTTGGCTGCTGCTGCCGCTGCTGTCTTGCTGACCGAGGCCGACAAGCAGCAGCAGCAGCAGCCGCAGCAGCAGCGGCTCACTGCTTAGGCCGCAGAAGAGCTGCTGCACTATGCAGCAGCAAATTTGGGCGGAGTCGTTTTAAAAGGCAGAAGACACACAAAATGCAGCAGCAAATACTGTCCCTCACCGCTGCAGCTGCGGCGTGTCGACTTCCATGCTGCTGCTGCTGCTGCTGCTGCTGCTGCTGCTGCTGCTGCTGCTGCTCTTGTGTTCAGGCAGCCCCGGAAGGCGGCAGCAGCTCTGCTGCTCCAACTTCTGCTGCTAGACAAGGAGCATCAACTGAGATCTGCTGCAAAAGAGTTAGAAATAAAAAAGAAAAAACGTTTCAGCAAGGAAGATGCCCTAGCAGTAACACCGGAGCCCGCGGATCAACAGTGCTGGAGGTTCTGCACAGACCGCTGCCGCAGGTGGAGCAGCAGCAGCAGCAGCAGCAGCTGCTGCTGCTGCTGCGGGGTATCTTATGTATACTTTTCCTTAACAAAGTGATTTGGTTGTTTCTTCAAGGAAGACACGGGCCCACAGGCGGTGTGGGGGCCTGGTGGGCGGCATAGCTCGATATTAAGGAAAGAGGCCTTAGCTGCTGCTGCTGCTGCTGCTGCTGCAAAGTGTCTTCCGCAGGGCTCAAAGCCTGAGGCGATGCGGAAGCATTGAGGAGGCTAAATGGAGGCGGGGAGCTCCCAAGACTGCCTGCTTCTGCGGCCGGTACGGCTCCTGCTGCCGGGGCTGCTGCTGCTGCTGCCGCTGCAACACACCAGCGCGGCCCCCCAAGAAGCCACGGCGGCCGCAGCAGCAGCAGCAGCAGCAGTCTCGTGCTGGGCTCATAGATCTTGCCGCTGAGAAGCTGCAACAGCAGCTTCCAGTGTGCCCGCTTGTCTTTCTAGTGGCGCCGCAACTTTGACCACAGCAGAAGCAGCGACAACGACAGCAGCAGCAAACAGCAGCAGCAACAACAGCAGCAACACAAACAGCAGCAGGAGCAACAGCACGGAGAATACGAGCTGCAGGCGCAGTTGGAACACCAGCGCAGTGTGATGCTCCAAGCAGCATTCAGGGCCTCTCGGGGGGCTTTGCCGCGCGATGCACAGCAGCAGAAACAGCAGCAGCAGCAGCAGCAGCAGGACTTGATGAATTAGTGCCTGCTGCAGCAGCGAAAGGCAGTGCTGCAGCTTCGTTGCCCGCAGCTGCAGCTGCAGTAGCAGCACGGCCTCGTAACGGGGCCTGTCTATACAGAATGGTGGCACTGCAGCAGCCGGTGCTGCTGCTGCGCACATTATTTGCCAGCAGCAGCAGCATCAGCAGCTCGAAGCTCAGCAGTTGCTGCCACAGCAGCAGCAACAGGAGGCTGCTATTCCCGGGAGCAGCACAGCGCGCCTCACGGAGGCGCTGCTGCTGCAGCAGCATCTCTTCTACCATTGGTGCAGCTTTTGCTGCAGCGCAGAGGGGCCTCCTAGCTGCTGCAGCAGCTGCAGCAGTTGCAGCAGCTCCTGCAGCAGCTGCAGCACCTAAAGGAGGCAGCGGAAGCAGCAGTCAGCACTGCGACGGCGGCAGCTGCAGTCTTAGCCCTCCAAGAAGGCGCCTTTACAGCAGCAAGTGCTTCTCAGTAAACCTCCAGCAGCAGCAGCAGCAGCAGCAGAAGCAGCAGCAGCAGCAAGGGGCTTTATGGTGGGAAGACGAAGACGCGGAAAACCGGCAGTTTATATCTGCTGCAACTCCGCCGTATTTGAGTGCGCAGCAGCAGCAACAGCAGCAGCAGCGGCAACAACGTGAGCAGCAACAGCAGCAGCAGCAGCAGCAGGGCCAGCAGTGCACACAGCAGCCAAATACTCTCCAAGTTGGAACCTCATCAGCTTCTTGCTTCGCAACAGAAGCTTTTGCTGCTGTTGCGCCGCCGGCAGCAGCAGCCGCAGCTAGCCCACCGACAGCAGCAGCAGCTACAGCAGCTACAGCAGCAGCAGCAGCAGCAGCGGGGCATGTGCCGCTGCTGCTAAGGACTGTGCCCCTAACTGCAGCAGAACGCAAAGAGCTGCTGCGCCTGTGGCGCCAGCTGGCCGGGGGGGGGCCCCTAAAGGCCCCCGAGGGGGGCCCCGTGGGGCCCCCCTTTGCTGCTTTTCTCGAGGCCAGGTGGGGCCTCCCGGTGGCTTTGCTGTCAGCAGCACAGACACAAAGGGCCTTTTTTCGCTGGCTGGACGCTGCGTTGCTGCAGCACCAGCAGCAGCTGCAGCAGCTGCAGCAGCAGCAGCAGCAGGAGCAGCAGGAACTTCAAGGCCCTGGCAGCAGCTTGGAAGCGCTGCAGGCGCAGGCCTTCACGGATTTGCTTCTCGCGCTGCGGGCGGAGTTCGACCTGCAAGCAGCAGCAGCAAGACAGACGCAGCAGAAGCCGCAGCAGCAGCTGCAGCTGCTGCTGCAGCGGTGGACAGGCGGCAGCAGCGCCGCTGCTGACGGGGAGCTGCTCAGCAGCACTTATGCACTGGTGAGTTGTGGGGTCTGCGGTGTACGTACACCCGAGCTGCAGTTCAGACGTTTAGCCTCCTCCGATGTGCTGCTACTGCTGCTGCTGCTGCTGCTGCTGCTGCTGCTGCTGCATGCAGCTGCTTGAGGTGTGCGCTGCAGCAGGAGTGACTCCAGGGGCCCCTGGGGGCCCTTTGAGGGGCCCCGAGGCTTCTCCTTTGGCTCATGCTGCTGCAGGCCCCATGCTGGCCCTTTACCGCCTTTACCTCGCAAGAGAAGGACTTGCTGCTGCTGTTGCGTACAAGAACGTCCTGAAACTCGCGGTGCGATGCTGCTGTTGCTGCTGCTGTCGCTGCTGCTTTTGCTGCCGCTGGTTCTGCTGCTGCTGCTGCTGCCGCTCCCGCTGCTGCTCCTGTTGCTGCCTCCGCTGCTGCCCCTGCAGCAGCAGCAGCAGCAGCAGCAGCAGCGCATTGCCGCCTGGGCGTGTGTGCGCCCCGCCTTGCGCCAGGACCTGAGGGCCCCCGAGGGCTGGTTTGCTGCAGCGCGGCAGCAGCGCCGCCGCGTGCACTTGTCGCTGGGGCCCCCCAACAGCGGCAAGACCCACAGTGCCCTGGGGGCCCTCGCGGGGGCCCCCCGCGGCTGCTACGTGGGGCCCCTGCGGCTGCTGGCCACGGAAGTCTACGGGGTGCTGCGCAGCAAAGGCAAGAGCTGCTCCCTCATCACGGGGCCCTCCAAGATCAAAGACCCTGTGAGCGACCCGCAGCCAGGGGCCCCCTGGGGGCCCCTCGGGGGCCCCCCGCACGACTGGCGCCACTTCCTGCTGCTGCTGCTGCTGCTCACGAGGCGCCGTTCGCCTGTTGCAGGTGCTGCTGCTGCTGTTGCTGCCTGCACACTGCGGCTGCGCGGGCGGTGAGAGGCCTGTCCCCCAAGGCCTCTTCCCCAAGCACTCCCATGCAGTTCCAGCCACGGCGCTGCTGCTGCTGCCGCTGCTGCTGCTGCTGCTGCTGCTGCTGCAGGCAGCCACCCACGTGTGCAGCACCGCGGAAGCAGCGCCCTTAGACAGAGACTTCGACCTTGCAGTCATCGACGAAGTGCAGCTCCTCGCAGACCCCCAGAGGGGCTTCGCCTGGACCCGGGCCTTTTTGGGACTCCGGGTACTCAGCTTTCTTTGCTGCTGCTCCTGCTGCTACTGCTGCTGCTGCTGCTGCTGCAGTAGTTGCTGCTGCTGCTGCTACAGTCGCTGTTGTGGCTGCTGCCGCTCTGCTTGCTGCCACTGCTGCTGCTACAATTGCTTCTGCCGCTACAGTTGCTGGTGCTGGTGGTGGTGCTGGTGCCGCTGCTTGCGCTGCTGCTGCTGCTGCTGCTGCTGCTGCTGCTGCTCGTGGAGCAAGGGACGCTGGCGCCCTGCCGGCAGGCCGTTTAGAAATGGTGGCCGTGGGCCGTTAGTTTGCGTTTGGCGTCGGGCCCTGCTGCCTCCGCTGCAGCTGCGACGCGATTTTCTGCTGCTGCTGCTGCTGCTGCTGCTGTGCTGCTGCGGCGAAGGCAAAAGAGCTGCACGTCTGCGGGGAAGAAGCAGCGGGGCCCCTAGTGGAGCGCCTGGCGCTGCTGTGCGGCGACCAGATCTGCAGCAGAGCCACGAGGCCCTCTCTCGCCAAAGTGCAGGTAAAGGAAGCAGCAGAACGCAAGCAATTAGCAGCAGCAGCAGCAGCAGCAGACTTGCTGCTGCTGCTGCCAGTCACGCCACACAGGGAACAGCCTAGCTATCCATTGCATAGCAGGGAGGGGAGGAAATGCCGCAGCAGCAGCAACGGAGCAGCAGCAGAGCAGCAGCAGAATAGCAGGTAGGGAATGCTAGGATTCGCTTGTGGCTGAAGCGGGGCTCCCCGGGGCGCAGCAGCAGCAGCCGCAGCTGCAGCAGCAGCAGCAGCAGGGTTCTGTGCTGCGTAGGTGGAGGCCCAGGCGCTGCCCGCCGACTGGACTTCAGCCCTGCAGCCTGGAGACTGTCTTTTAACATTTTCTGTTAGCTGCTGCTGGAAGCTTAAGGGACTTTTAGCTGCTGCAGGAGTGCAGCCGGCGCTGCTGTACGGACAGCTGCCGCCGGAGGTCCGTCGGCAGCAAACCAGAAGGTTCAACGACGCCGTGGCGGCGCATGCGCAGCAGCTGCAGCAGCAGCAGCAGCAGCAGCAGCAGCAGCAAGAGCAGCAAACGGAGCAGCAGCAGGAGCTGCCCTGCGGGGAAACAGGGCCTTCGCTCGCGGCAGCGGACTTGGCAGCTCCCCCACCAGGTCCACCGGCACCCTGTGCAGCAGCAGCTGCTGCTGCAGCACCCGCAGATGCAGCAGCAGCTCCTGCAGCAGCAGCAGCAGCAGCGCCGCCGCCGTACTCTGTGCTCATAGCAACGGACGCCATCGGACTGGGGGTGAACTTGTCAATTCGGAGAATTATTTTCACTTCAACTTTCAAATATGATGGGGCCTCTTTGAGGCCCCTGGGGGCCCCCGAAGTGCGGCAGCTGGCCCACAGGGCGGGCCGCTTTGGGGGCCCCTGGGGGCCCCAGGGGGGCCTCGTCAGTGCCCTGCAGCAGGACCAGCTGGAGGCTCTCCGGGGCCTCCTCGCAGGTGGGCCCCATTCTGCTGCTGTTCTGCTGCTGCTACTCCGCTGCTGCAGCTCTTCTGCTGCGGCTCTGCTGCTGCAGCTCTGTTGCTGCAGCTCTGCTGCAGCAGCTCTGCTGCTGCAGCTCTGCTGGAGCTCTGCGGTCCTGGGAGGTGCGTGGGGAGCTGCAGCAGCAGCAGCAGCAGCAGCAGCAGCAGCAGCAGCGTTTGAATTCGTCTGGGCTTCAGGGCTTGTGCTGCAGGCCCAAGTGACCCTGAGGCGACCCCGCTGCAGCGCGCGGCGCTGCTGCCGGAGAGTTGGGCCTTTGCCCTTTTTGCTAAATATGTTGCCCCTGGGCAGCAGCAAAATGCTGCAGCTGTGATGCAGCGGTGAGACAAGCCCTTAGCAGCAGCAGCAGCGAGGCCAGGGGCTGTTTCCCCGGCCAAGGCGCCCATCTGCTGCTGCTGCTGCTGCTGCTGCTGTTGCTGCTGCTGTGGCTGCAGGTTCCTATCGATGCTGCACACCCGCGAGCCCTACTTCGTGCCTCCTGCTGCTCTCCACAGGGCTGTTGCTGTTGCAGCTTTGCTGCAGGACATTCCGCTGACGCCGCAGGAGCTGTTTCTCTTCTGCGCAGCTCCAGTCTCCGTTTCTCCGCCTCTGCAGCAGCAGCAGCAGCAGCAGCAGCAGCAGCAGCAAGGCGGGGAGCTTGCGGCAGGGGAAGCAGGGGCGCAAGCGGCCAATTCGGCTGCAGCGCCGCCTGATGCAGCAGAACAACAGGCAGAGGCAGCAGCAACGGGAGACGCCGTGTCGAGCAACTCAGCGACAGCTGCAGCTGCTGCTGCACCTGCTGGTGCAGCTGCTGCTACAACTGCACCTGAGGCTGCTGCTGCTGCTGCTGCTGCTGCTAGCATTAGCCTCCCCATGCAGGCAGCGCTGCGGTCCTTTGCAGTTTCCCTGGCGGCGACCAGTGTGGTGCTGCTGCCCTCTCCCTTCCGCATTGTCCGCCGCACGGACAAACAGCAGCAGCAGCAGCAGCAGCAGCAGCAGCAAGCGCAGCCAGATCGCCGTTTCGCGCAGGAGTTCACAGAGGAGGGCCCCTGGGGGCCCTCTGCTGCTGCTGGAGTTGGGCTTTTCAATGAAGACTTAATGTGGGGCCCCTCAGAGACAGAAGAGACAGAAGCTTCGCCGCCAGAGACCCTGGAGGCCCTCAGGGCCTTGGAGGCGATTTATCAGGTATTTTGCGCTGTGCTGCTGCCCCGCTGCTTCTGCTGCGTTTGCTGCAGCAGCAGCAGCAGCAGCTGCTGCTGCTGCTGCTGCTGCTCCCTTGTCCGTTCGGCGCCTGCCGCTTCATTGCTGTGTGCTATCTGAGCCTGTCTGCCCAGCAGCAGCAAAGAAGCAAGTTTCGGCAAATTCAGCAGCAGCAGCAGCAGCAGCACGGCGCGCTGCAGCAGCAGCAGCTCTGTGGGGTCCGCGTATGCGCAGGTGCTGGAGCTTTACTTGTGGCTGGCAGCAAAGATGCCAGGGGCCTTTGTAGATGCTGCTGCTGCTGAAGCAGGAAGGGCTCTAGTGGCAGATCTTATAGAAGAGGCCCTTAATAGAGAAGAGCCCCTGCAGATCAAGGGGCCCTCAGGCTTCCTGGGGGCCCCCCAGGGGCCCCCCGAGCTATAGGGCTGCCTTGCTGCGGCAACCAGACAGCCCGGTGCCTCTGCTGCAGCGCAGCAGCTGCGCCTTTCTGTTGCTGCTGCTGCTGCTGCTGCTGCTGCTGCCCGCCTTTTCGACTTGGGGGGTCCCTGCTGCAGAGCGCACGCAGGCAACGGCGGGGGACGGGCGGCTGAACTGCTGGGGCCGCAGCAGCAGCACAGCAGCAGCGCAGCAGCAGCACAGGGACCGCCGCAGCAGCCACGGCCGTTGAGAAGCATAGGCACCTGAACAGCGCAGCCGTGTAGCCCTGAGGTGTATATACACCTGAAGGGCGGGGGCCCGTGCTCCAGCAGCGCGCAGGCCTGTGCTGCGCTGCGGCAGCAGCAGACGCAGGTTTTTGCTGCTCGCTCTGGCAGCCACTTAATTCTGTCTTTGAAATGGACTGCAGCAGCAACGTCTGCAGCTTTTTTGTCTCTGTTATGTCCCTCGTTGTCTTGTCTGTCTGCTAACTGCCGCTGCAGCTGGAGAAGCAGCAGCGGCTGCAGCTCAGCCCAAACACCTAATTGCTGGTGCAGCTGCTGCAGCTGCAACAGCAGCGGCAGCACCTCAGTATAAAAACCTAATTGCTTTTGTCGCTGCAGCAGCAGCAGTATCAGAAGCGCCTGTAACTCAGTCTTAAAGCTAACAGCCTGCAGCAGCAGGCAGTGGGCTCTTGCTGCGCAGCCCAAAGATCCCTACGGGCATGCATGCTTGTCAACACAGAAGCAGCAAAAGGGGCAAATAGGGGGGCCCCCAATTCCTTTTAATGCCGAAAGGCTCCTTGGGGGGCCCCCCAACCTGCCTACATCGCTGCGTCGCTGCGCCTGCTGCTGCAGTTGCTGCTGCCCTGCTGCTGCGCTGCTGCACGCAGCCACGGCCCAGCAAAGTCCCCCGACGCTGCTGCAGGCTTTGGGCCCAGGGCTTCTTGTGGCGGGGCAAGCTGCAGCTGGGTCTCAAGGGCCCCCAAGCGCCCCCAAGGTCCAGGGGACCGAGGGGCCTCCAGGGGCCCCGAGGGGCCCCCAGGGGCCCCGAGGGGCCCCCAAGCGACCCAAATAGCCCACTGATGAGGCCCAAAGGGCTCCGCTTTTGGGGCCCTAGGGGCTGAGAAGATCCAGCAAAAAACGGGGCCCTTGGGGCCCCAATTATGAGTTGAGTGGGGGCATGCCCTCTTCTGACACCCGGAGCCCTCTTGGGGCCCCCAAGGTCCCAAATGCGGGGCCCTGGGGGCCCCAAAAGGGCTTCATGTGTCAGAAGAGGGCATTGAGGGCCCCATAGATCGTCTTTTCGTCAAGTGTACGTACACTCCAGAAGCCAGCAATGTGGCCGTCGGGCCTCAGCAGCAGCAGAAGGTCTTCTGGGCGAATTTGGCCGCGGGCTTCTTTAGACAGCAGCGTAGAAGCAAAGTTGCCTGCGCAGCGCAACAGCAAAAAGGCAGCAGCAGCTGCTGCTGGCACTGCTGCGAGCTGCGCCGTCCCAGCCCCACAGCCCCACAGGAGGTCCAGTGGTGCACAGCTTACTCTTGACCTCTGGTCCACTGGTCACGCGCCGCCACCCACAGGGCGAAGGGGCCCCTGGGGGGCCCCCCCCCAAAGCTCCAAGGGCCTTTGCTTGCAGCTTGAAGGGCTCCAAACCCTGAGGGGCCCCCTCGGGGGAAGCAGAGGCCTCAAGGGTCTTTTCTTCTGCTGCCCACGTGACGCCAAAGACGAAGTCCGCTGGCGTGAACCTTGCAGGTGCTGCAGCAGCAGGTGCTGCAGCAGCAGGTGCTGCAGCAGCAGGTGCTGCAGCAGCAGGTGCTGCAGCAGCAGGTGATGCAGCAGCAGGTGATGCACCAGCAGGCGCTGCAGCGGCAGGTGCTGCAGCAGTAGGTGCTGCAGCGGCAGGCGCTGCACCAGACGGTGCTGCACCAGACGGTGCTGCAGCAGAAGGTGCTGCAGCAGAAGGTGCTGCAGCAGCAAGCGCTCTCTGAGTCTCTTTCCACTTGCTCAGGATGGCAAGAAGGCGAGGCTCGAAGCTCTCCGAAAGCAGCAGGAAGCAATAAGAACAAAGTGGGGAGGCAAGGGCGGGCAAATCCACTGTGGAAAGGCAGTAGACTGCAGCAGCAACAGCAGCAACAGCAGCAACAGCAGCAACATGGAACGTACGTCTCTTGCAGAAGCTACAAAACCTTAGCATCAGCAGCAAAAGCAGCAAGTCCTGCAGCAGCAGGCCCAACTGCCGCTACTACCGCTGCTGCCGCTGCTGCAGCTGCGACTCTGCAGCGCAGCCGCGGCCCCAAGAGGAGCCCGGGGGTCCCCGGGGCCCCGGACCCCTGGGGCACCCCTCCAGGGGCCCTCCGGGGCCCCCCGGGGGGCCCCTGGGGGGCCCCTGAGGGGCCCCTAAGGGCCCTCCGGGGGGCCCCAGGGAGGCCCCTGGGGGGCCTCTGAGGGGCCCCTGAGGGCCCTTCGGGGGGCCCCTGAGGGGCCCGAGGGCCCCCTGGGGGGCCCCTGGGGGGCCCCTGGGGCTGCAGGCGCAACCGAGAGGGTCACCTGCTGGGGCCTTCTCTTGAGGAAAATGCAGAAGGGCCTTAAGGGGGGCGTGGGGCACGCGGGCGCCCCGCCAGGCTGTGGGGAGCAGCCGGCCGGGGGACTCTGAGACCTGAAGGCATTAAAAGTTTTATTTCTTTTTAATTTCTTTGAAATCCCCAGAGGCCTTTCTCAACAATAATCCGACATAGGCTTAGGCAGTGCTTCAGGGGGACTCCCTGCCACGGGCCCGAAGCCTGTGGCTGGCTCCGCCTGCAGCTGCTGCTGCTGCTGCTTCTGCCGCTGCTGCAGGCGTTTTGCTGCTGCGGCTGCGCACTGCGGCGCTGCTGCGCTTTTGCCGACCTCTCTTAGAGCTCATCTACTGCTCAGCTGCTGCTGCTGCTGCTGCTGCTGCTGCTGCTCTCTAGCCTCTCCCTGGTCACTCTGGGACTGCTTCTGGCTGCGCTTTGCTAGGGTCTACGGGCCCCTGGGGCCCCCCAGGGCCCCCTACAGGGGCCCCGGGAGGCCGTCGAAACCCGCCGGGGGCCCCCAAGGGCCCCCGAGGGCCCCTGTTTCTGCGTACCTGGAGCTCAGGGGGCCCCCCCCCGCCACCCATGAGGGCCGACTTGGTGTAGGCGTAGCCCAAGTCCACTCCTTGGAATCTGAGGCCCAAATGAGTTTCTTCACTGCTTAGCAGCACTCGAATAGTCTCTAGCCGTTGGCTTCTGAGGGGCCCCACAGCCATTTGCAGCGCCGCCTGCGGGCCCCACACAGCGCAGCGCAGCGCAGCTGCAGCTGCGCAGGGGCCTCGGGGGGCCCCCAGGGGCCCCCTAGCTGCGGGCCACTCAAGGGGGCCCTCTCGCTGCCAGAAGCAGGCAGTTGTGCACCAATAAATTCATTAATTTGAAATAGATTTAAAACCAAAAGTATCCATTAAGTGCAGAAAAGAAACGTATACGCCTGTCAGTTAAAGGTGTATTTGTTCAATGTGTATGCATTTGTGTATATATACATACATATATATACATAATATATATATGTATATGTATTTATATATATGGGCTGCATATATATTTTACATATCCATCGAAACTAAGTGCTGAAGCAGCAGCGCAGGATCTCAGGGGCTAAAGCAGCTGGCAGCTGCAGCGACTGCTGCAGCAGCAGAAGCAGCAGAAGCAGCAGAAGCAGCAGCAAAATCCCCTTACCTGCCGTCTGCCTATGCTCATGAGCAGCTCCAGGGCCCCACCGGCGATTCGCCTTGAGGCCTCTGCTGCGACGCTGCCGAGCCCCTGGAGGCCAACTGCTGCTGCAACAGTTGCTGCTGCTGAAGCTGCAGCATTTGCTGCTGCTGACAGGCATCGTGCTGCTGTTGCTGCTGCTCCCCAGTGGAGCCCCAGCACTTCGGGGATGCAGCGGCCCGCGGAGAAGTTCTTGCGGGCAACAGCGCAGGTGTACTGCAGCACACGCACACACGCACAAGCTTGCTGCTGCTGCTGTTGCTGCGGCAGCAGCAGCTGCTGCTGCCGCTGTTGCTGCGGCAGCTGCTGCATGCTACTTGCCGCCGCGCAGTGTTCTTCAGACAGGGATTAGGGTTTACTTCTGCCACGAGTCTGCGCTCCTCTTCGTAGCTCTTCAAGATCTTTCCCGCCGGGTCCCCGCACTGGTGTTGCTGCTGCTGCTGCTGCTGCTGCTGCTGCTGCTGAGGGGCGAATGGGCCTTGTCGGAGGTGGTAACACTGGGCAATTTTCCAGGAGGCATTCAAGCAGTCTGCGAGGCCCAAATTCATACCCAGGCCCCCAGCTGGGGGCAGACAGTGCGCAGCATCCCCCGCCAGCAGCACCCGACCCCTGAGGGGCCCCCAAAGGGGGCCCCCAGCAGCAGGGGCCCTCTCGGGGGCCCCCTCGGGGGCCCCCATGGGGCCCCCTGAGGGTGGGCGTTCGACCGTCTCAGGGCCACTGCAGTGCTGCTGCGGGTCGGAGCTGCGGTCGCCATGGGCAGCGCAGTTGGGGGGGCCCCCGGGGGCCCCCCAGAGGGGCCCCCCGGGGCCCCCCGGGGGCCCCTCCGGGAGGTACTGGGCCGCAACTTTCGCGACCATCTGCCAGGGCCTAACGTCTTGGACTCGAATGTCAGAAAGGGGAGTTCCGGCAATGCGTTGGATGAGCTCTTCAGCCTGTTTTGTGTCTGCGTGGGCCTCCGGGGGGCCCCTCCAAAGGCTTCTGGAGGGGCCCCTCCGGGGGCCCCCCTGGGGCCCCTCGTCCAGGGGAAAGAAAGGGATGTGTGCCACAAATAAACCCTTTTTAAAACAGTGGCAAACCACCACTCCTATGCACTCTGCCCCCAGCACATAGTACAGCATGCCCCGGCCTTTGTAGCGGAGCAGCGCGGAGTGCCCGGGGCCCTCCAGGGGCCCCCAGCAGGGGGCCCCCTGGGGGCCCTTCTCACTGGTGTGCGGGGGCCCCTGAGAGGGGGCCCCGCTGTCGCGGGGGGCCCCCTTGGGCTGCGGGGGCCCCTCTTGGGGGCCCCCAACGGAGCCCCCCAGAGGCCTCTCGGGGGCCCCGCAGTCTGAGATAATGCCTGCAGCAGGAGCTTCCTCTTGCTGCTGTATTGCTTCTGACAGCTCTTTGGACCAAAATGTTATGTTTAAAAAGTGCTGCAGGGGGGGGCCCCCCAGCAGGGGGGCCCCCGCCCAGCGGCGTACCCTCGAGCTGGCGCCGTCGCAGCCAATTAAGAGGTCGCTGGTGACTTCGTAGTATTCAGGCTTGCTGCTGCTGCTGCTGCCCCCCACAGCTACCAACGAGGTCACGGGCCCTGAGCTGCTGCTGCTGCTGCTGCTGCTGCTGCTGCTGCTCGTCTGCTGAGTGGCCCCCAGCCACTGGGCGTTCAGCAGCAGCTGCAGGCCCGCGGGCTCAGCCGGCTGAGCTCGTGCTGCTTCTTCCTCTCTGCCTGCTGCTGGTCCCGCAGCAGCAGCAGCAGCAGCAGCAGCAGGTTGACCAGCTTCCAGCTGGCCCTTTGAAGGCTCGACCCACTGCGCAGAGGCTCTTGCTGCTGCTGCCTCGTACAGAATCGGCAGCAGCAAGTTCTGCGAAAGCTGCGTCATGTGGCAGGGGCTGTACTTGTCTTTGTAAGTGACCCGTCCGTCAGGAAGGGTCACCTCCTCGCAGCCTGTAGCAGCAGCAGCAGCAGCAGCAGCAGCAGCAGCAGCGGTACGTGCAGCAACCGCCAGTTCTGAAGCTCGAGCATTCTACAGTGCAACAACGAACGACCAGCAATCCGCAGTGAACAACCGTAATAGCAGCAGCAGCAGCAGCAGCAGCAGCAGCAGCGAATCAAAGAAAGGCAGCAATAGCTGCCTTCCCAACGCATGCTGCAGTGGCAGCAGCAGATAAAACTGCACGCTGCAGCAGCAAGAGCAGCTAGGCAGCATGCACAGCGGCAGCCATAGCAGATGAACAGCAGGCAGCAGCAGCAGGAGCATCAGCTGGCCAGCACCGAGTAGCAACAGCAGCAGCAGCAGCAGCAGCAGCAGCTGGAGAACACGCAGCAAGAGCAGCACCGAAAGCAGCTGGAAAGCCCGCAGCAGCAGCAGCAGCAACAACAACAAATCAAGAACAACAGCAACACCAGCAACAACACCAACCACAACAACAGCAGCAGCAGCAGCAGCAGCAGCAGCAGCAGCAGCAGCAGCAGCAGCAGACCGTGGAAGTGGTCGACGGCGCCCAAGCAGTGCTTGCTGACAGCAGCTAGCTGCGAGGTGTAGAGGAAGCAGCGCCAGTCCGCCAGCGAAGGCGCTGCTGCTTCCACTTGCAGGGCCAGGTGCCCCAGCTGC
>NW_013654556.1:0-2500 GCF_000499385.1 Eimeria necatrix
ACCGACCCCCAACCACCCACCCCCCACCCCCCCCCCCCGGGGGGGTGGGGGGGTGCTGCTGCTGTTGTTGTTGGGCTGCGCGGGGTGGTGGTGGAGGTGCTGCTGCTGCTGCTGCTGCTGGGCGCGGTGGTGGTGGTGCTGCTGCTGCTGTGGGGCGTGCTGCTGACGCTGCTGCTGCTGCTGCTGCTGCTGTTCTTCGTAGTGTTGCTGCTGCTGCTGCTGCTCGTATTGCTGCTGCTGCTGCTGCTGCTGCTGGGGCTGGTGTTTGGAACCCTTTTGGCGGGAACCCAGCAGCTTCTCCTGGCGCTGCTCCCCGAAGTGAGGGCTCTGCTGCTGCTGCTGCTGCTATTCTTGCTGTTGCTGCTGCTGCTGCTGCTGCGCACGCTCAGGGCGCTCGCTAAGTCGTGCTGCTGCTGCTGCTGCGGCCTGATCTGCTGCTGCTGCTGTTGCTATTGCTTCTACCTGCGCTGCTGCTTCTACAGCTGCAGCAAAGAAATACTGGAGCAAATCGAGTTGCTGCCGCTGTGGCTGCTCTGCTGCTGCTGCTGCTGCTGCTGCTGCTGCTGCTGCTGCTGCTGCTGCTGCTGCTGATTGGTTGCGGTTCTGCTGAAAAGGTGATTATGCGCAAGGTGTACACCTGAAAAGGCAACAGCAGTTCCTGTCACACCTGCTGCTGCTGCTGTTGCTGCTGCTGTTCTTATTGCTGCTGCTGCTGCTGCTGCTGCTGCTGCTGCTGCTCGCGCTCAGCAACGGGGGCGGCCGTGTGGGACAGTCTCTGCAGTAGACGGTCAACAAAAACTGCTGCTGCAGATAAAGAGCTGCTGCTGCTGCTGCTGCTCTATTGCTGCTGCTGCTGCTGCTGCTCTTGTGTTGCCGCTGCTGCTGCGGCCGAGTCACCGAAGAGACGGCGAGACCCTGCCTCCAGTGCCAGCAATAGCTGCTGCTGTTGCTGCTGCTGCTGCTGCTGCTGCTGCTGCAGACCAAAACCTAGAAAATAATGAGAAACTAATTATTAAATTTTCATTTCGAAACCTGGAAAAGAGTGTTTTGCCTAGCCGCAGCAGCGGCAGCAGCAGCAGCAGCACCTGCAGCAGAAATAAGCTCTGACATTTTTGCTTCTTTTTTATTTGTCTGTCTCTTGGTTCAGATAGGAGCCCCTGGGGGACCTACTGCCCCGGCTGCTGCTGCTGCTGCTGCTGCTGCTGCTGCTGCTGCCACTGCTTCTGTTGCTGCTGCTGCTGCTGCTGCTGCTGAAGTGTATAGGGAAATGCCCTTTAGGGTGTGCAGCAACTAGAAGCTGCCAAAGCACACAGTGTCTCTGCCACTTAGCTGCCTTGTCTTTCTAAGCAGCAGCAGCAACTTCAGCAGCAGCAGCAACTCCTGCAGCAGCAGCTGCAGCAGCAGCAACAGCAGCAGCAGCAGCAGCAGGGCTACGTATCACCATCCCCCACAGTAGCAACGGGTAGCCTACGGGCCCACTTCGTTATAGCACACGCAGCAGCAGCAGCAGTAGCAGCGGCAGCAACAGCAGCAACAGCAGCTGCAACACTAGCAGCAGCAGCAGCAACACCAACAGAAGCAGCAACAAAACCAGCAGCAACAGCAGCAACAGCAGCGACATCTACAGCTACAGTAGTGGCAGCAGCAACAGCAGCAGCTGCAACGCCGGCAGCAGCAACGGCGGCGGCAGCAGCAGAAACAGCAGCAACAGCATTAGCAGCAGCAGCAGCAGCAGCAGCAACAGCAGCAGCAGCAGCAACAGCAGCAGCAGCAGCAAACCCTGTCATTAGTTAACATCCGTATATCCCGTTTGCACCGCTACACTTCACAGAATAAGTGGGAGAGAAACAAAACAAAATATGTAGAAAAATAAACATAAAATAAATAAATAAATAATAAAATAAATAAATAATAAAATAAATAAATAAATAATAAAATAAATAAATAAATAATAAAATAAATAAATAAATAAAAGTGGAAAAAAAGAAACGGAAAGAGATGACGACGCACCGCAACCCTGCATGCAGCAAGGCAGAAATGCAGCAGCAGCAGCAGCAGCAACAGCAGCAGCAACAGCAGCAGCAACAGCAGCAGCAGCAGCAGCAGCAGTGGGAGCACTGCATCGCCTCTTGCCTAAACACTAGGACGCAATGGCTAAACCCTAAACCCTAAACCCTCGCGGGGAATGGACCAGGTTCCAGCACAGAAACTCCTTATATATAAAAAAGCGGCAAAGCCCTTCGGCGCCGAGGGTTTAGGGTTTAGGGTTTAGGGTTTAGGGTTTAGGGTTTAGGGTTTGGCTGCGGGTGCGCGGGGTGTACGTACACCCCGCGCGCCGCAGGCGCGGGAGCACTTGGGGGTTTGAAATGAAGGAAAAGAAGAAATAAATAAATAAATAAATAAATAAATAAATAAATAAATAAATAATAAATAAATAAATAAATAAATAAAAGGATTTAATTCAACTCAAACGTCCAAAACAACTTTTGCTGCTGCCCAC
>NW_013654556.1:7500-18612 GCF_000499385.1 Eimeria necatrix
AAATAAATTAAACAAATAAATAAAAAATAAAAACAAAAAATAAAACGAAAACTTGCAAATCCAACTCCAGCCTTTTTCTCCCTCCCCATCCACTTCCCCGCCGTCGAACAAATTGCGAAAATGAAAACAAAAAAACAAAACAAACAAATTAAATTAAATTAAATTAAATTAAATTAATTAAATTAATTAAATTAAATTAAATTAAATTAAATTAATTAAATTAAATTAATTAATTAATTAATTAATTAATTAGTTAATTAATTAATTACCTGTCACAATGGCCACGGGAAAGACCGCCGAAAGCCTCTTCAAAGTCCGGCGAAACGCCGAAGACATTTTGGCCTCGCGCGGGTCCGCCACGATTGGAGTCAGAGTGCCATCGTAGTCCTGTCCAAACCCTAAACCCTAAACCCTAAACCCTAAACCCTAAACCCTAAACCCTAGACCCTAAACCCTAAGGCGTAGGCACTGACACCCGCCCACGCCCGCTCGCGCAACGCACACGCATGCAGCCAGCAGCCAAACAAGCCCACACAACCAGCTCAAAACCCTAAACCCTAAACCCTAAACCCTAAACCCTAAACCCTAAACCCTAAACCCTAGGCCTTCGGCCCCAAATCCCATGCACGCGCATTCGCACAACTCACACGCCCGCTGACAGCAGCCAGCCAAGTCCACACAACAGAACCTATCAGTCATAGCCCAAACCCTAAACCCTAAACCCTAAACCCTAAACCCTAAACCCTAAACCCTTAGGGGCAGCCCGCGAGAGATCCCATGTATTGTCTTGTCCTGTGTGGGTCGCTCTTTGAGGCCGCCCCGCAGCGCCTCCCCCAAACCCCAAACCGCAAACCCCAAACCCCAAACCCTAAACCCTAAACCCTAAACCCTAAACCCTAAACCCTAGGCTCACTAGGAAAATGCAAAGGGCCTTGTTGGCGAGCTTGAAGCGCACGTACTGGACTTCGTCAAGGAGGTTTGGAGTTTCGAGAGCTGAAGAAGATCCTTTTTCAATTTCAAGAGCTCTTTGTTTGAGTTCCTTGACAGTTAAAGTGCTGCTGCTGCTGCCGCGGCTGCTGCTGCTGCTGCGGTAGCAGCAGCACGCCGGCGTGCTGCTGCTGCCGCTGCTCAGGCTGCTGCTGCTGCTGCTGCTGCTGCTGTGCCGCGGGTGCGACACCGCGGCCGTGTCGCTGGCGCCCGCCGCCGCGTCCGGGGAGCCCTCCGCAGCAGCAGCAGCAGCAGCAGCAGCAGCAGCAGCAGCAGCAGGATGAACTGCAGCACGAGCACAAATCTCTCGAACTCTTTGTCTAAAAACAGAATCACTTAATCTCCAAGACACAGAGCCCGAGCAGTCCCGCGGCAGCCGCTTCCCCCCTTTGTGTCCTTCAGCCCGCAGCCGGCCCCGCGACTCAGGTGCTGCTGCTGCTGCTGCTGCTGCTGCTGCTGCTGCTGGTGCCGCTGCTTCTGGGGATGCTGCTGCTGCTGGGGCTGCGGGTGCTGCTGGTGTCACTGCTACTGTTGGTAGTGCTGCTGCTGCTGCAGGCTCCTGTATTGCTGGCGCTGCTGCTGCTGCTGCTGCTGCTGCTGGTTCTGCTGCTGCTGGTGCTGCTGGCGTTGCTGCTGCTGCTGCTGCTGCTGCTGCAGGCTCCTGTATTGCTGGCGCTGCTGCTGCTGCTGCTGCTGCTGCTGGTTCTGCTGCTGCTGGTGCTGCTGGCGTTGCTGCTGCTGCTGCTGCTGCTGCAGGATCAGAAGCAGGTGACGACCCAGCCACGTCAACGCTGCAGCCGGGCTGCTGCTGGGGGGCCCCAAGGGGGCCCCCTGGTGCTAAACCCCAAGAAGATTGCTGCTGCTGCTGCTGCTGCTGCAGCTGCTGCTGCTCACGTTC
Source organism: Eimeria necatrix (assembly GCF_000499385.1). Taxonomy (NCBI): domain Eukaryota; phylum Apicomplexa; class Conoidasida; order Eucoccidiorida; family Eimeriidae; genus Eimeria; species Eimeria necatrix. The sequence goes on from NW_013654556.1 coordinate 9,386, forward strand.
GTGGGAGCTGGGGCGCTGCGGCTCCACCAACGGCGGAGAAACTTGCTGAAGCTCCTGCTGCTGCTGCGGCAGCAGTTGCTGCTGCTGCTGCTGCTGCTGCTGCTGCTGTGGGTTTCCGGGCTGTATGCCCCCTAGTGAGTCGCAGAGGGAAGTTTGGGCCCCCTGTTTAGTTTGTGTCTGCAGGTCATGTTGCTGTTGCTGCTGCTGCTGCTGCTGCTGCTGCAGCTGCTGCTCTTGCTGCTGCTGCTGCTGCTGCTGGTATTCGCGATCCTCGGCCCCGTCTGAGCCCTGAACAGCCCCCATTGTTCTTTCTTCAGTGCGGCAGTTCTGGAAGCACCCAGTAGGCCTGGGGTTTAGGGTTAGGGTTTAGGGTTTGGGGTTTAGGGTTTAGGGTTTAGGACAACGCACCGAGGGGCCCCGCAGCAGCTTGCTGCTGGGGCCCCTGGGGGCCCTACTGAGGAAAAGAAAGGTCAGCCTGGAAGCTGCCTGAGGTGTACGTACACCCCAAACCCTCGAAGCAATTAGTCCTTCGAAACCCTAACCCCCGAAGCCTCCATGATGCCTGCCTCCTACGGGGCTGCTGTTTAGGGTTTAGGGTTTAGGGTTTAGGGTTTGGAGCTGCAGTTCTGCGGCTGCAGAAGAAGAAGCAGGGCGGGACGGTTGCTGCGGTTGCTGCTGCTGCTGCTGCTGCTGCGGTCGCCTTCGCTGTTGTTGCTGCTGCTGCTGTTGCGTTGTTGCTGCTGTCCAGACAAGTAGTGGCAGCAACTGCAGCAGCAGCTGCTGCTGCTGCGGGCTGCTTCGGCGATAAGATGCGGCGCAGCAGGCGCAGGTTTCCGCAAGGAGCAGCGGCGCTCGGCAAACCCTAAACCCTAAACCCTAATTCAGTGTTTCACGGGCTCCTGCGCGGACCGCGAGACAGACCCGGGAGCGCGCTGCCTTCTGCGGCTGCTTCTATCCTTTTGAGCTTCTACTTTTTGATTTTTTAGTAAAAAATATATTTTTTCAGTAAAAAATAAACAAAAAACAATTTATATTCGCCAAGAAAGCCCCCAGGGGCCCCCGCCGCGGCAGTGCGACGCGGCTGTGGGCAGCCGAGCGCAGCAGCAGCTTCTGTGGAGCTGGGGTGTACGTACAGCTCGCGCCGCGCAAGAAGCAGTTTTGTGGTTTAATTAAATGCCATTTAATTTATTTTAAACTTTAAAAACATCAGTTGTTTCACTTTGCTGCAGTGCGGCGCAGAAGGACAGCTGCAGCGCCAGCAGCAGCAATGGTCACTTCTGGACACCGACCACCGGCAGCAGCAGCAGCAGCAGCAGCAGCAGCAGCAGCAGCAGCAGCAGCAGCAGCAGCAGCAGCAATTTAAACGCCACAAAATTGGCTTGCTAAAATTGCTTCGAAGCAACACCACACTACCCCATCCTTCCAGAGGGAGGCGGCGACGCTCAAGTCGAGGTCACATCCTAAACCCCAAACCCTAAACCCTAAACCCTAAACCCTAAACCCTAAACCCTAAACCCTAAACCCTAGCAGCTGCGCACGTCCTAGGAATTCCCCAGCTAAAGATTCTGCAGCTGTTTCACCCACCGGCGCTTCAGGCCCATGCGACTCAGGCAAGCCAAGGCAGCAAACCCTAAACCCTAAACCCTAAACCCTAAACCCTAAACCCTAAACCCTAAACCCTAAACCTTCGCTGAAGACAGAGTCTTGGGGAACTTCACGAGGGCCTGCGGGCTGCTGCAGCAAAGGGCCGTGTGCAGCAGCAAAGTGCAAAAAGGCTTTTTAAAATTAAAATGAATTTTGAAATTAAAATGAATTTAAATTAATTAAAATGCAAAAGAATGCAAAGACAAAAATAAAAAATAAAACTAATTGAAACTCTCTGTGGAGTGCACAAGTGCATGCAAATAAAAACAAAAAATGAAATAACTAAAATTAAAATTAAAATTAAAATTAAAATTAAATTAAAATTAAAATTAAAATTAAATTAAAATAAAACTAATTAATAGTGCAAAGTACGGAGGTGTATGTACAGTGGAAACTGCACAACTAGGAATGCAAAAAGAGAAAAAAAAAATTAAAAAAAGAAAAAAATAAAAACGAAATAAATGCCAAGCTTGCGTCATTATAATTGAACAAAAAGGCCATTTTAGAAGAGCATTTAAAAGTTTGCAAAAAGAAAAAGAATTTAAAAAAATCAAAAAAATAAATAAATTAAAATTAAGACACTTGAACTTAGCCATGCATGCATTTGCCACTTTGCTGCACTTCTGCATGCGTTTGGGGCTTTCCATGGCTCCAAGCCATTTGTTTACATTCAACTGCATTTGGAAAAGCAGCAGCAGCAGCAGCAGCTGCTGCTGCTGCTGCTGCAGCAGCAGCAGCAGCTGCTGCTGCTGCTGCTGCTGCAGCAAACGGCTTCGCTGCACACCAGCGAGGCCCGCTAGGGGGCTGACTACGAAGTCTTTTTAGTTATTTCTTTTTATTTCTTTATATAAATATGCAAAATATACAATTAAATATATTTGTCCCAATTTATTTGTTTATTTTAGAAATATTTAATTAAATATATTTGTCCAAATGTATTTCTTTATTTCAATTCCGAATCCCGGTTTATATATGAGTGCATGCACATCCCCTAAGCCTTCTCCTAACCCTAAACCCTAAACCCTAAACCCTAAACCCTAAACCCTAAACCCTAAACCCTAGAGCGCAGCAGCAAGCCCCCGCCTCTCTAAACCCTGCAGCAAAACAATTAGGAGAGCATAACTGCAGCAAAAGCAAACAGCCCAACAGCTCAGGGGTTTGGGGGGCCCCACAAGGGCCTGTGGGGCCCTACAGGGGCCCCCCAATGTCCCTAGAAGACCCCAGGGGGCCCCCAGGGGCCCCTGGGGCCCCCAGGGGGCCCCCAGGGGGCCCCCAGGACCCCTAGGGGGCCCTAGGGGGCCCTAGGGGGCCCCAGGGGGCCCTTGTATACTTAAAGTGTCCTCCAGGGGCCCCCGGGGGGCCCCTCAAGGCCCACATAGGTTGTTTTGGGGCCTTCAGGGGGCCCCCTGGGAGCAAGTAGGGGGGCCCCCCGGCAGTGAAGGGCCCTGGGGGCCCCATGGCTTGGGGGCCCCCGGGGGCCCCCCAGCATCTGCTGCTGCTGCTAGCAAAGGGAACTTCATTTTTCCAATAACTCCTTTAGTCCCATAGCTCCTTTATGTACTTCCCAGCTGCATGCAGAGACAGAAGCAGCAGCAACTGTTTGCTGCTGCGGCAGCAGCAACTGTTTGCTGCTGCGGCAGCAGCAAGCGAAGCAGCAGCTGCTGCAGTCTTAACTACGGGACTTGAACGCCGCAGCAGCAGCAGCAGCCAGATCCGCAGCAAGTCGCCAAGCAGCGTCTGCCGTGCAGCAGCGGCAACGAGTATAGAGGCAGCAGCAGCAGCAGCTGCAGCAGCAGCAGTAGCAGCAGCTGCATCAGCACCTGCAGCAGCAGCAGCAGCAGCAGCAGCAGCAGCAGCAGCAGCGAGCGCGTACTGTCGTGCATGCGCTGAATGAAGGCCTCCGCCTTCTTCTGTCCTATATGAGCAGCAGCAACAGAGACAAGAGCAGCCTGCACCGCCTCCCCCATTGCCGGCTTCCTGTACAGACACTCCAGCAGCAGCAGCAGCAGCAGCAGCCTCTGCAGCAGCAGCAGCAGCAGCAGCAGCAGCAGCTGCAACTGCAGCAGCAGCAGCAGCAGCAGCAGCAGCGGCAGCAGCTTTTACAGCACAGCAGCAGAAGTGTCAGCCTCTACGGCGCACCAGCAGCAGTAACAGTAGCAACCTGTACAGCAGCAGCAGCAGCAGCTGCAGCAGCAGCAGCAGCTGCCAGATCAGGACTTACCCGCAGACATACACTGCAGCACCCGACTGCAGCAGACCCCACACAAGTTCCCCCTCTTCGGCAATTTTGTGCTGTACGTACACCTTGCGCTGCATGCACAGCCCCAGCAGCAGCAGCAGCAGCGGCTGCCAGACACACAGCTCAGCAGCAGCAGCAACAGCAGCAGCAGCAACAGCAGCAGCAGCAGCAGCAGCAGGGCATAAGTGGAAAGCAAGGAAGAAAAATGCAACAGTACCTCTGGGTTGACCCGGGAAAGAGCTAGAAAGACGCGGCTCAGCACGTGCTGCTGCTGCTGCTGCTGCTGCTGCTGCTGCTGCTGCTGCTGCTGCTGCTGCTGCTGCTTCTGCTTCTGCAGGTACTGTTCCAGAAGTTGCTGCACCTCTGGCTGCTGCTGCTGCTGCCAGTCGAGGTGGGAAAGAAAAAGATCTTTGTAAAGAAAGTGCCGGGTGTCTGTACACCCGAAAAAAAGATGTGCTGCAGCTCGGGGGGCCCCCACTGCTGCCAGGTGTCTTACAAAAGCAGCAAAGGGGGCAACGCCTGCAGCAGCAAGCAAACCCTAAACCCTAAACCCTAAACCCTAAACCCTAAACCCTAAACCCTGAACCCGAAGCCATACGCTTTGAGCCGACGCGCCTTCTAGCGCCGACAGAAGTGGCAGCAGCAGCAGCTGCTGCTGCAGCGGCAAAAGCAGCGGCAGCAGCAGTACCAGCAGCAGCAGCAGCAGCAGCAGCAGCAGCACCAGCAGCTTCACCTGTGCCAGCAGCAACAAGCAGCAGCGGCGTGTCTTCATCAGCAGGCAGCTTGAAGCAAGAGGGTTTGCAGCAGCACAGAACAGACACAGGGGCCCCCAGGGGGCCCCCCTGAGGGTTGGGGGGCCCCTCGGGAGGGGGGCCCCCCTGGGGGGCCCTCAAGTTTAATAAGTAAGAAGAACAGACCCCATGATGAGTTCCTGAGGGAATAGCTGCAGCAGCAGCAAAGGGCCGGATTCCTAAGGAGACGCAGGAGAGCAGCAGCAGCAGCAGCAGCAGCAGCAGCAGCAGCAGCAGCAGCAGCAGCAGCAGCAGCAACAGCAGCAGCAGCAGCAGCAGCAGCGACGGCTTAGGCAGGTGGAGTTGGCACAATTTGGTAGTGGAGGTGCTGCTCAGCCTCTAGCTGCTGCTGCTGCTGCTGCTGCTGCTGCTGCTGCGGGGAGGCTCACCGTGCTGCTGCAGCAGCAGCAGCAACTGCTGCGGATCCCTTCTCGGCGAGCTGTGCCGGTTGAGGCAGATGCACGCGGTGCGCGTAACCTGCTGCTGCTGCTGCTGCTGCTGCTGCTGCTGCTGCTGCTGCTGCTGCGGCTGCTGCAGGTGGGAAGAGGCCAGAGTGTATGCGCGGGGCATGCGGCCCCGCGACAGCAGCAGCAGCAGCAGCCCCAAGTTTGCTGCTGCTAAATTAAGGGACGGCAGCAGCACAGCCAGCAGCCCTCGAAGACACCAGCCCTGTCCCCTCACTGCAGCAGCAAAAGTGTCTCCTTGCTGCAGCAGCAAACCACCCCCAAACCCTAAACCCTAAACCCTAAACCCTAAACCCACCCCAGCCAGGCCATCTGCTGCTGCTGCTGCTGCTGCAGCAAAACTGCAAATCAAACGTCCTACTCCTGAACCGCTGGAATTTGAACCCTAAACCCCAAACCCTAAACCCTAAACCCCAAACCCTAAACCCTAAACCCTAAACCCTCAGTTACCGTGGGGTCGGTGGTGAGCCGCAGCCACTGCCTCCGCTGCTGCTGCTCCTCAGCGAAGCAGCCAAAGACAGAAAGCTCCGCCCGGCTAGGAAGCTCGAAGCTGCAGTAAAGAGCAAGGGCATCCTGCAGCAGCAGCAGCAGCAGCAGCAGCAGCAGCAGCGTGGTTGCAGCAGTCACAGCTGCAGCGGCCCCGGCAAGCTTGTGCGAGGTATTAACAGCAGCGGCAGCAGCAGCAGCAGCAACACGCTGCAGTGGCAGCAGCAGGGCATTTCAAAAGAACAACTGCCGCAGAAGTAGCAGCAGCAGCAGCAGCGACTGCTGCTAATGCAGCAGCAACAGCAGCAGCAGCAGCAGCAGCAGCAGCAGCACCTCGACAGTGCAGGGGGTTGGGAAAGGGACAGTCTCCTCCAAAAAGTGAATTTCGTCTTTAAGGTCTATTCCTCGCTTTTTAAACCCAAGGAAGTCAAACCACCACAAAACCTGCAGCAGCAACAGCAGCAGCAGCAGCAGCAGCAGCAGCAGCAGCAGCAGAAATCAGCAGCAACGGGAGCTTGCAGCTGGCAGCCAGACATAGCCAATGCCTTTTAAGTCTTTCGTCGTTTCACCCCAGGGCCTCCCCGTATACTCTGCCCAGTTGCATTACCTACTGCAGCAGCAGCAGCAGCAGCAACAACAACAACAGCAGCAGCAGCAGCAGCAGCAACAACAGCAGCAGCAGCAGGGGGCACACCTCCTCGTTGCTGTTGCGCGGCAGCACATAGAGTGTGTCGGCTGTGTGGCACCGCAGCCCTGGAGCAGCAGAAACATCAAACTCCAGCTCCCGGCAACTAGAGTCTGCTGCTGCTGCTGCAGCAGCAGCAGCAGGGTGCTTTGCTGCTGCTGCTGCTGCTGCTGTCGCTGCGTCTTCCTCTTGCTGCAGCAGGTCAGTGCTGCGCAGCAGCGGCAGAGGCTCCATAGCAAAGGCAAATCGGGCGGAGGTCGAAGACGGCCGCTGCTGCGTTTGCTGCTGTTGCAGCGCCTCATCTCCCTGCTGCAGCAGCAGCAGCTGCTGCTGCTGCTGCTGCTGCGGCCCCAAGTCTCCCTTTGCTGCTGCTCCTTCTTCCTTTATTTTTACTCCATTTCGAAAGACTGCCACAGTTGGGGCTTTGTCTGCATGCACTCACAAGGCACTCGCGCCGCCTGCTGCAACATTGGAGGCTCAAGCAGCAGCAGCAGCAGCAGCAGCAGCAGCAGCAGCAGCAGCAGCAGCAACAGCGGCGGCACCAGCGGCCCAAGAAGCACAGGCTGGCTCAGGGACAGCAAAAAGGGCACTGCGAAAAGCAAAAGCAGCAGCAACTCCAAATCGAGCGGCAGCAGCAGCAGCAGCAGCAGCAGCAGCAGCAGCAGCAGCAGAGCAGCAACAGCAGCAACGGCAGAGCTTACGGTGCTCCAGCCACATACGCACTGCCTGCATTCCGGCCTTCTCTGCTGCTGCTGCTGCTGCTTCGCCTGAGTTTGGCTCGCGCTGCAGCTTACGTGCAGCGCGACTAGCAGCGCTGTTGCTGCTGCTGCTGCTGCTGCTGCTGCTGCTGCAGTGCTGCTGCAGCCGCCTGAGGGCTGGAAGCAGCTGCTGCTCCGTCCACTGCTGCGCTGCTGCTTCTGTGTCTCCTCTGTCGTCGCAGTCCCCGACAGTCCCCACGACTTCTGCTGGTCTCCGCGGCAGCAGCTGCAGCAGCTGCTGCTGCAGCGCCTCCTTGCTGCTGCTGCTGCGGCTGCTGCTGGCGGCAGCAGCAAACTCGTGCAGCTGCTGCTGCATGCGGCAGGCCCGCCGCAGGGCCCTGTGCGTGCGGCAGGCCATCGCATTATAAGTGCTGGGGTAGCTGCTGCTGCAGAGGCCCAGCACAGCAAAGGCCCCTGGCAAGAACACGGGCTCCTGCTGCTGCTGCTGCTGCTGCTGCTGCTGCTGCTGCTGCTGCTGCTGCTGCTGGAGCTGCACGGCAGCCGCGCGCTGCTGCAGCAGCGAACGAGCAGCAGCGAAGTCCCCGCGCTGCACCACATGCAGGTGCAGCTGCCGCAGCCACTTGCAGTAGCTGTTTAGCTGCAGCAGCAACACAGCAGCAGCAGCAGCAGCAGCAGCAGCAGCAGCAAGGCAAGAAGCAAATGTCAACGCAGTTCCTTGCAGAAAGAAGATTCCTGCTGCATAAACTGCCACTGCTACTGCTACGTGTGGCGCTTCTGCTGCCATTCCTGCTATTGCTGTTGCTGTTGCTGCTGCTGCTGTTGCTGCTGCTGCTGCTGCTGCTGCTGCTGCTGCCTACCCAGTCTTCAAACTGCTTCGCGCTGGCTGTGGCCTCTCCCTCTCCATGAGTTGCCAGCACTAACACTCGCAATGGAAGGGGCCCCTCACACCCTGGGGGCCCCCGGGGGGCCCCTTGGGGGCCCCCAGGGGCCCCCTGGGGGCCCCCGGGGGCCCCCGGGGGGCCCCCGGGGGCCCCCTGGAGGGCCCCGGGGGCCCCCTGGGAGGCCCCAGGGGGCCCCCAGGGCCCCTCAGACCCTGGGGGCCCCTCAGACCCTGGGGGCCCCTGAGACCCTGGGGGCCCCTGGGGTCCTGGGGGCCCCTGGGGGGCCCCCCTGGCAGCGGGGGAGGGGCCCCCCTGGCCCCACAAGTTTCCTGGGGGCCCCTGGGGGCCATCGGGAGGCAGCAAAAAGGCACTGGGGGTAAAGTCCTGCATGCAAGCATTTGAGACGCACGGAATGACAGCTTGCTGCTGCTGCTGCTGCTGCTGCTGCTGCTGGTTTTGTGGCTGCTGCTGCTGCTGATGGTGCTGGTTTTGCTGCTGCTGCTGCTGCTGGAGGTTTTGCTGCTGCTGCTGCTGCTGCTGCTGCAGTTCGATGCTCCCGCGGCAGAGGCTGCTAAGCCGCACGCAGGCTGCTGCTGCAGTGGTCCAGTGGACCAGAGCAGCAGCAAAAAGCCAAAATGCATGCAAAAGCCTCACCTCCAAGTCAAAAATAAATACTGCTTGCTGCTGCTGCTGCTGCTGCTGCTGCTGCTGCTGCTGCAGCGCGCAGAGGCTGCAGGCCAGCAGCTCGCTGACCCTTTCCGCCGTTCCTGTTTCCGAGCCGAAGTGTATGTACACTCCGACGCCGCTGCTGCTGCTGCTGCTGCTGCTGCTGCTGTGGCTGCTTTTTGTCCCGCTGCTGCTGCTGCTCGTGCTGCTGCTGCAGCTGCTGCTGCAGCTGCTGCTGCCCTCACCAGCCGCGCCCCTGTTGGCATTCTGCAGGCCTCGGCGGGCCCTCAGCAGATAGTACGTTGCAGCAGCAGCAGCAGCAGCAGCAACCGTAGCTGCTGCTGCTGCTGCTGCAGCAGCAGCTAGTCTGCTGCTGCTGCTCGTTTGCATCGCCGCGGGAGCAGCATCGGCAGCAACTTCGGGTGTACAGACAGCTCTAAACTCCAAAATTAAAAAACAATTATCAAATTATAAATTAATTAATTTCAAATATTTTTAAATTGCCATTTTGTTGATAATAACTTCTCAAAGACCAGGGGGCCCCCTGGCCCACTGCCTTCCCCATCTGGGGCCCCCGGGGGCCCCCGGGGGGCCCCTGGGGGCCCCCCAGGGGCCCCCAAGGGGGCCCCCGGGGGCCCCCTTGGGGGCTATA
>NW_013654557.1:0-15310 GCF_000499385.1 Eimeria necatrix
TGCAGTTTGTCAGGTCACAGGCAGAGGCGCTTCCAAAAAATTTGATTTGATTCAAATCAAGTTTTGTAAGAGTGCGTTGAACATTGAATGCCGCGAGATCATAGTCATGCAACGCTTCTATCCAGCAAGCGCCTATGTAGCAAGACTGCAGGTGGTTTCGCGAAAAAACTCTGTCTCGCGCTGGACAAAGCTTTTTCGCGAAGCCCCCTGCAGTGTAGCTGATTAGACGACACGTCTTACTAATGCGTGGCTGAACATTTATAAACGACCACCGTAAGCATTGGATATTTATCATGGGACTGCCTACATGTATGTACAGTACTGGAAATTTCCGTCTTCACTCGAAGTGCGCACTCCCTTGAGTGGTTCGGTGCACAAAGTCTCTTATGCTCGCACATATAAATCATAGCGTCCGCGTACTCCGTCTGCACCCACAAATGTACAAGAATTCATAAGCAGCGCTCACAACCGTTGTCACAGATCCTCCCAGACTGCTCCATCCAACAGTCGCAGACACTAGACCGCAACGCATCAGTCCCTTTTGTCACTCGTACTGTGTGCTTGTGACTTTCTTGACCGAGACATTAATCTTAAAGTGCTCGCGACCCGTAGCAATAAGTATTCGTACTACTTTTTTAGTGAAACGGTCCAACCCACGCTCTGCAGACAATCTCCCCAATGCTGTGATCGTTAGCTGCGTCCTCCACAAGCAAAAAGCTTCACACAGGGCATTCGCTTTGGCCCCTGCAGCAAACAAGACAGGATGCGGATGGCAACTACAAAACTGGAAGCAAGGCATGAATGTCCTTTCCCACGATTTATCTTGCTGTTTCCGCGTGTCGCATCGCCTGTACAGGGTGCATACTGGTGCAAAACAGAGGTATGTGCTTGGCAGTTCAAACTGTGAAGGACATTTTAGTATTCGCCCGGCAAACTATGAATCCATTTTGTCTTGGATACGGCGCTTGCAAGGTTAAGCAACAACGTTTTGCATAATGCAGCTCTTCTTCGTGAAGCAAAATATTGGAGGTTTTGGCCCTGCGCGTGAATCGATTAAGTTGGTGAAGAACTATTTACATTCGCCTGCTAGCGCACCGCCTGCCATAAAGCAATATTTGCATGCTATCGCTTACAATTAATTGGAGCCAACATGAGAACAGGAGCCCATAAGCAAGCTTGGGAAGAGCGCTAGAGTTTGTTCATTGTGACATTTCAAACGCCAGTGGGTGCCTCTCATGGCAGCCAACCATTGAGGGCGACGCCGCACACATTAGGGGTTGGTTCAGAACCATCCAAATCCTGCACATTTTCTTCCGCCAAGCACTCATTCTGAAGTGTTTCTGGCTAAAACGCCATCGTGGCAGTCGGGGAAACCACACTACTCCGTTGAGGAGCAACGAAATACTGCGCAAAAGAGATAGAGAACTACCGCAGTTTCTCTCCTGCAATTCATTACGCAAAATGTGTAGGCACGGGTACTCCCACAACATTTCAGCTAAGAAAGTATCCCGAGGTTACTCAGCGTTCCGAACTCTGAGCGGACGTGGATCACACAGCGCAAATTCCGTCTGTATCATGCAGCTACAAGAAATCAGGTACGCTTTAATGAAAGTTGGTCTTGATAATGCAAATGAATTGCTCTACTCGCATGTGCTTCTTCCAAGTGCTTGCTCTAAGTGTCGTACGTCCGTTCATATCATGGTTTAGAAGTGTCAGGCATAATTTTTTGTGCTTCTCAAGGCTCCACATTTGCTCTAACTCTCCGTGCAAAACGAAACGGTGCTTACAAGCTATTCCACATTTTGTCATCTGAGTAATGCTGGCGTTCGCGCTTGTAAGCGGGGAAGCCGGCATCAAAGCAGTGAATCCTGCAAACACAGCTATCGGCGTACTTGCAGCTTGTTACGCTGCAGCTCTTCGCATGTTCAATGCTTTCAATGTTTGCGGCGTTTAGTTAGTCACGAACGTTGCGCGTGCTAGTCAATCCGAGCCGCCAAGGCTGCAGCAAAATATCTCTTCTCAACGGATTCCTCTTCACATTGTTTGTTTGTGGACCAACCACTTGTGCATCTCAACACTTATTCGCGCAAACGTTCGAAGCCTCAACAATTCTTGCGCAATGCAAGTAATGCGGTGAACAGTAATGATGATGAGATGATCTGCAACGGAGTATGGTTCGGAGCGAATCGAGAAGGCAGAGCGTCACACATATACGTAATCTTTGCTTCTGCGTTCCACGAGCTAATCGGAGACCTTTAGATAGTGCGGAAGCGTCATTGCAGGCTTGTGTGCCACACGTATATACCAATTTACAACAAGGCTTGACTATAGAGCCCAAATTTAAGCTAGAAGTGGTTGCTTGTACCAAACGTACCGTACGCTGCTTGGCTGCAGGGCACACCAACCCAGCCGTTGATAGGCACACAGTGTCGGGTTCGAGTGGTGCAGAAAAAGCGTTTTTTAACTAACAGTAGTAGCTTTTATGCCACATTGGTGGAGTACGCACGCCCTAACAGTAACTAATGGGGAGCAGGGAACACACTTGGGGCTTGGAAGAAGCTGGAAGCCAGGTGCACCAAACATCGGAGAAAGCGACAAAAATGCTGCCAAGTACTTGAAGCGCAAGTACTTAAATGTCATTCACCCAAAATGCATCACTCAACATACGCGTAGTAGAAGCCAGGAGCCACGCAGTTGTGGAGCACTAAGAGCGCTCCTCGCTGCACTATAGTTGTTTGCGCTACATGTTCACACTGCTGAGCATAATGAAGTAGCTTTCAGTGCTATAGTGGTGGACGTAACAAGATCGAACACTGCACGGCAGACAAAATACCTAGTACGTTGCAGCGACAACTTAAATGCGTCGTTCCGTATTTGCAAAGCCAGAAGAGAGCTGTTGATTTGCGAACTAGACCTGCCACAAGCCGCGGTCATCTTCACTCATAAGCCTCTGGCACCCTTGCAGAAGTGTGGGGCCATTAATATGTCATGGATGCGCCATATATGATGTTAGGCACTGGTTAAATACAATGATTCAGCGGTACAGCACACGTACAAACTGCATTTTGGACAAAATGAATGCAGCGAAGGCGACGGAGATAAAGCTTTCAATGCGTTATCGCCAGCGCCTTCGTGAGCGTCACTCCAGTTAACATAACTTGCAACGCACTATTGCATGCAACAAACACCTGGTTATTCTAAAAGGCTTTGTTGCATGCAACAAAGCCTTTTAGAATAACCAGGTGATTGTGTGCGATGTCAGAAAAAAGACAAAGTTGCTGCCAAGCCCGCACCGCTCGTTAGTTGGCACTGCAATTGCACACAGTAAGCATCTTCCCCTAGTCACCTTTGCTGTGGAATAATACATGCTCATGCGTAAAGGGCCAGAAGAGTTTTAAAGCACCAAAGTACGCATGGCCGCAGCTCAGTTCTTTAGGGCATTTCTGGCCATTCGCAAAGCATGATCATTCTACATGGTACCACAAGAGGTGCTCCGGGAATATAAGCTCCGTATTCTGAAGAAAAAATGCTCATGGGTACTATGCCGAGCGATGCGAATTTGATTCAAAGGAATAGCTGTTGGCGTTTCCCTATAGAGACCCAGCGGTTGCACTAGGGCACCCTTGAACTGGTTTTCCGTTATCTTGCTCTCCAATAAAATTTTTCCCACACTGAATCTTACTAGCTAGTTCGAATAGGTGTTCTCATGCTTGCATTGGCGACCATGCCCAAGCTTGATGACGAGAATATTCAAAGTACAACAATCTCTTTATGTTTTGCCTTTTATTGGTGACATGGACTAGCCTGGGTGTCTACTGAATACTTTCCCGAATATTTGGCAAATTAATTTTGGGGGAAAAGAAAATAGTTCGTTGTGAACGCTTCTGGGACGGCTAAATCCAATGGCAAAGATCACAACTAAACGAAATGATCGCGGTCATATGCTAGCAGCTTGGCCAGCAAAAAAGTACGGCGGTCAATTTTTGCAGCCTCTGTGCCGACAATAATGCTCCTACGCTAGACTGCATATGGTAAATGCATACGATGCCACACTTCAGCCATTGAATTACCCTGGCGGGTGACTGAATGCTTCACTTTTGCGGCGCTTACAGCCTGCAACTAGGAATACTCATTATAGCTTCATCCATGACGAAGAGAATTTTTCATCATGTGCTACTGAGGGTTGGCGGGTATAGCAAATGATCCGCGACTTGCTCTGGGTGTCACTTCACTTCAAAGCCAACGTAAACTTGAAGAACTTGATTCTTGTAGAGTTTTGGCAAGAGGAGTCAAATGCGTTTACTGTAGTGCTCTGGAAGGAACCTGTTTCTCAGGATGGCAGCGTCCATTCGCGCACCTCATCACGGAAGGCCACAACTTGGAGCTACGCTAGAGCACCTCCATCTGCCCGCGACAGTAGCAAGGTATGCTTGCAGTACTGCTTCGCACCGTCTTCAGAAAGCCACCTGATGTCACCACACTTGAGTGCTAAATGCGGTAAACTTGAAGAACTTGATTCTTGTAGAGTTTTGGCAAGAGGAGTCAAATGCGTTTACTGTAGTGCTCTGGAAGGAACCTGTTTCTCAGGATGGCAGCGTCCATTCGCGCACCTCATCACGGAAGGCCACAACTTGGAGCTACGCTAGAGCACCTCCATCTGCCCGCGACAGTAGCAAGGTATGCTTGCAGTACTGCTTCGCACCGTCTTCAGAAAGCCACCTGATGTCACCACACTTGAGTGCTAAATGCTTGCAAACGACATGTTTGAGTTACTGTAGCAAAGCTGGAGAGACAAGGCACACAACTGGTGATGGCCTTGCCCCACCACCCTGTGGACATTTATCGTTGTTCTCTCCAAGAAGCATCAGCCACTGTAGAAAGCCACTTAACTGCAATAAGAGCTGGTATTGCGAATGTCAGTAAGGGACCGCCTCTTTCTTTGTGTCATTTTTCATAAGGACGACCCAACAGCATGCGGTTGCAGCCATGCAAAAGTTAGTTTCCGCAGTGGCGGCCCCTCACTAACTGCAACGACCAGGCAGTCACAGGAAAATTCTTTCTGTTGCGCAAAGCACGAGCAGACATCGCGTTTGGAAGCGCTTGCATTGAACTCACAATCTGTACAGTAGGCATATTCATATTCATGGTCCTGCAATACTCAAACGTATATATCCAAATGGAGAGAACGACGTTTCCTACCGCTTTATTTTTGCGTGATCCCCCAATCGTCTGCTCCTGTGAAAAATTATATACAGCCAGCAAAACTCACAAAGAGCGTGAGGCTAACCAGGCGTGTGTCTTGCGGTGTAGCATTGCGTTTATTCGTACAGGGAGTGAGGGACTCTCACTCCCTGACAGTGACCAGGAAAACCCTAAGAAAACCTGAGACCTCTATTGCATTGCCTTCATGAGATACGTGGGTGCTGCATCCGTGCACGGAGTGTGAAGCTACACCCGTCAGCCACGAATAAACCGAGTAAGCAGCAACGCAATTGCTAACCAGCCTTAGCGAACAAGCCACGAACCGATAAACAAAAACGACATTAAAATCATTACATAGGTGCGAACTCCAGTGCATGCTAAGGTGATCATGCTGCCGTAGCACGTATTTTCGCCCACCGCCTTGTGTTCGAATCCATGAATCCCTATTGTTTTCTCTGCGTCTCTATGAAAGCAATTTCTGGGGAGATGCAGAACCGCTTAAGGCCCTAGAGCAGTGAGACCGTACGACATGCAGTTTCGGATAAGATAACAATCGCCTCATCTTGTCGTGATGTGTTTCTTTCATAGCACATCTATGGTTCTGCCATACAAGCACATTTGTAGCACAACCGGGCCAGGCATAATCTAGCTGGATATTTTGCAGTGTGCTTTGATGTCGGAGCCAAAATAGATCCACAATGGCTGCATGGGGGATGTATTTGGAAAATTTTGGCTCAATCTGGATCTGTGAGGCAGAGAACTCAGGCGCGCCCGTTTTTGGCTATGGTGTCCTCCAGTTTGTCAGCCAAGTTGTCTACGCATAATGCTTCAAATTATATTATTCAAGGCAGAATGCAGATGCTGAAGAGCCTATTGCAAAGTTTTCATGAACGCCCAGGCAAAAAAATTAAAGCCACTGAGCCACTGAGCAGTTAACTCCGACGGCGCTTGCTCAACATACCGCCTGCGCACCTCTCCGGCGTCAAAGCACATTGTGAAACACCCAGCTAGCACATATCCGGTTCGATTGTGCACTGGGAGGGCGCCCCTGATATGTCTGGTCCTATCTTTAAGAGATATCACTATTCCTTATCCCCAAGGAGCGCGTTCCAGTTGCTTTCTTCCAAAAACAAGCGTCATATGCCGCACATACAACCTTGATTTGTCGCATGAGAGCAGCAATTGTTTCAGATTTGGCAGCATCTACGGAAAATGTATCCTGGCTGTGCTAGCTGTCTCCACTTTCTTCGAAATAAGCATATTTGTACTCAACGCTCACTACCTATGCGAATGTCGTCGAACCACGGAAAAGAAATTGCAGGCTCGCGCATAGAGCTCACTATCTATCTGAATATCGTCAACCCACGGAAAAAATTGCAGACTCACATTACAACGTAACGGTTCCTGAAGGCAGCAAGAAATCGTAGCAGAAATGCGTAGTCCAACGTGACCTACAAACTGATAGATGCAAGACAGCTCGGAGCATGGAGATGTCAATTCTCAAAAGCAAGCGAGCTGATATCTTCGGAAAAAGCAATCTATATTCATATTGATACATGGGGTCTGCTCAAGGTGGCTCAAGCTTACCCTATGAAGCCTGTCTTGTGCGTGAGCCGACTGCGAAGCATGCCCTGCGGATTCGCAAATATGCCTCGGCCGTATGATTCAAAATCCGCAAAAAAGAAGAGCATAAAGGGACGCACAGTCTGTGGCCACAGCACATAAGAATTACATTAGAGCATTCACTACATTACAAACGCATTCACAAGCACAGCACCGGGAACGATTCGCACGGAAGGATGAATGTCGGGTTTCATGCGGCCTCTTTGTAGGCTTTACAAGCACTTTGTGCATCCTTTGTGGCTTCATTATGACAGATTGTGCTTATAGCACGTGGCGTTCTGGGTATCACTGCTAACGGGCACTTCTATGCTGTGGCATGTGGAGAAACTGACTGTGGGGAAAAGACGCTGACTGTGGGGGAATTAAGCGCATAGCTCAGCCCTGATTGTGCTCTCGTTTTGACGCTCATTTAGTCCAAGCACATTGTGGCTTGAAGCAGGTAAATACCGCATACAGCACTTGTCTCTCAGTAGACTGAGTAAAACACACAGCCTGAGCATATCATTTGCACGATTTGCCTTAGTGGCAGAGATAAAGTGTTTCCCTTTGCAGACCAAAGTGTTACACATTTATGGTGTCGCTTAGCACATTCAGGCTGCCAGAGGCGTAGATGTTTCAGAAATGATGGTCGCTTTTGTTTTAGCGCTGTTCGCGGCTCTCATTGCAAGCAGAAGCATGATTTGCTTGTTGAAGATGCAGCAAGCACGAAGTTCAGACTTCAGACGAACACTGCCTAGCAAGCACTTGACAAAATGACGGACTGCCAATTGGCCTGTACACCTTATACTGCGAGTTAAAAGCGCAAACTCTGAATCCACAATAGCATTAACCGAAAGTGGTGTTGCTTGCACTAGAAAAAATAGAGCTTCATTCGCAAACCAAGTTGGATCAGCCAAGAAAATTGACACATTAAATGTTTTCCAACTTAAATTATAAGCAGCGAAGAAAACGGAAGTGAGAGAATCAGCAAGCAGCATAAGTAACTTAGGTATCTATGAAATCGAATCATTGGCATGAAGCATCTACTGAATGCAGCCCTTTGCAAGCCTTCCTCATTCCGGTGTTTCTGAGCCCAGATAAGCGTGCAACAGTCGCTTATCGTGGAAAGGTCGTCTTTTCCCACGTTTAACGAAGCTCGAGAGAAGGGAAAGATCATTATTGCGTCCTACTGCCAGTCAGCTTCAGAATGGCCAGTGGATGAGACGAATGTGGGGACGTCCTGCCCTCCCAAATAGTGCAATATGTCGAGCTGACTGGAGATCTCGAGCTCACCGAACATCGCTACCGGCCAGGAGCTCATGCATTATGACAAAGCAACTGTACTGGAGTACAGCTCTGCATTTTCGCCGTATGCTGTATGTATATGCACATTCGTATAATTATGAGGATTTATTCAGCTGCAGGCGTGCCCAGAAATTTAGACATAAGGCCAGGCGTTAAAGAGTTCCAGACACAGAGACCCCTGCATAGAAATACTAGAATCGGGAAAAAACAGCTTAAACATACTATCTGCATGCGTGTTTTTGCGTCCCGGGCAGCCAGTGCTAGTCCATCAGATTCAGGTCATATTGGCAACTAACGGCAAGATTGCTGGGTGGAAGTGCAACATTCGGAGTTGGTTCCCTTACTAGCTGTATTAAGCAACCGCCTTGACACTGTTTCTAGTCATTTTGTGCCAAATTATGAAACCTGCTCATCAATTTGTTTGCTCAGGATACACAAGAGGGGACAAGCAGCGCAAGCGCAAGCAGTAGGACCCACTGCTTCACTATTCGACTGCTTCGAACGCCTTCCCTCACTGGAGAAGTTTTGTTAAAGTTTCTCCTAGAGCGTTAAATCCGTATTCCGCGTACGCACTAAGAGAAGGCGTGTGTTAGAGCGTCTAGAAATTTGTGGAGATCTGGGCAGCAGGCACCACGAATGCCAACGCAGAATTAGTGGCGACGCATTTCCTGTTGTGCGAAATGCTGAATTACATACGTCCTGCTTGGACAGAAAGATATTAAGATGCCTCTGTGTGCTAACAACAGCGCATGAACTTACCAATCCTGAGTGTAAGCCACGGCTCGTCATACCTAGTTTAAAGAGCACAGGAGGGCTATTTGTTGCTTTTGACAATTGCACTATGCATATTATTCTGTCATAAGTAGCCTTTTCTTGCTGTTAGTATGGGAGAGTGCCGCGCAGAGATAGCGTGCTCGCACACTTCACCTTTCTTGGCCATTCCGCTAGAAAACACTCCAGCTGCCATCTGACAACTGCCTTGCCTTAGCATTCAAGACATCAAAACACCTAATTTTGATACTTTACACTAATAACTGTATATTCCAAAGAGTGGCAAATTTCTGAAAAGATGTTTCGAGAGGTGACCCTGGTGAGGGAACGCATTTGCCCTGTAAACAGTCCTTCATCTCCAAGAGGTTCTGCGTTGGGCAGAAACTGCGCCGATGGACGATGCTTCCCAGCATATTGCAAAATCTAGGCTTCGCGGAAGCATGCCCACCCCATAATATGCTTTTCATGCCGAGCGGTCCACTAAAATGTCTCACATAATCCTCGTTTATTTTCATTTAGGTGTCGATGAGTCTTCTAAAGTATAGATATTGGGAATGGCTGCATGCCCACCAGTTGCAGTGCAAGGGAAGGCTAGTGCACCCCCCAAAATGCAACTATACGTTTTGAAAGGTCATCTGGTTTTCTGTCAACAAGCTTCTCACTTTTCACCCAACTCAGGCCTGTGTCGCTCTGTATGCCTTTAATCAGTTGCTAGCAGCCATTTTTCCTTCGCAACTTAACAAATAATTTTCGAACACACTATCTGCAGTGTGATTAAATGTCAGTTGGAATACTGCCCGTAGTCACAGCTGACTAGAGCTTTACTCGCGCGCTGACCAGCTGTGTGGATATTTTTTCAGCAGAAAACACACTATTTCCTGCTTTATCATAATTTTATGCTTGAATGTCGTGAGCTGATATGCATCTATCTGCATAAATGGTTAGAGGTCATTCGAAGAAAGATTCCTCTACAGCACTGCAAGCTCCAGCTGCTAGTAAAACAGTCCATAAGGTTCTGAATCATGAAGGCATCTGCTTCTACACAATTTGTTGCAGACGTTTTGGACCACGTGCCTGAAAGGTACTCGCAAGATTTCTGTTTCCTGAGTCTTCCTAAGGAAACACCGTTGATTCCCAGGCAGCGCCCTGCGCGTACTTCTGGGGTTCACCAAAGCTCCATGAAAATTACCAGAGAACGTAGGCCATAAGGGCGACGTTGGAACAAAATCGGAGTTTTGTAAAGGGAGGCGTGGGCGTGCCTTATTCACAAACGACTTTGGTGCACACGGCTGCAGTGCAAAGTCGTCACTGCGTAAAATATTCTTTGAAGCTTATTCCGCAAGACTCTAGGGCCCTGATGAGAATCGAATCCAATCTTTCACAAGGAATTGCCGCTCTGTTGATCCATCGGTTGTCTTTTGCGAGTGCCCGACCCTACACAAGTCTACACTGAGAGGTCCTGCCGCATTTGCAGCTGCTGAAACATTAATCAGAGCACTAGCGACGTAAGTACACAAGGAAAGGCACCTTAAATATTTATCCTTGCAAGATTCGTATCCTTAAAGCGGACCAGACGCTATCAAGTATCAAAGCCACTTCTGTGGCGCATCACCACTCTGTAGCAGCCGATCGTAGGGGCCTTGGACGCTGGGTATACAAAGACGTAAGCCTAACCGATACCCCCCGCAAACGAAAAAAATGCAACCAGCTCAGCAAGCAGCTTAAGCAAGCAAAATTGCAGCATGCTTTGAGCAAACGATAAGTTATAAACATATTGAAATTCTCCGTGTTGATTGTCCATCCCATAATGTTACATTGTAGCAACAAATCACACGTGACTGTGTATGTTGCTCTGCACTGCATCCAGCGCCAATAAATGCTTGCTTCGTGAGCCTCAAAAATATCAGCCATATTCACGGGCCTGGGTTATTAGTGAGGCGCATGACATTTGTAAGACTAACACTGCGTCCTAAAGGTGAATCACAATGCCACTTCATCTAGCAGTTGGTGGTTATACAAGCTTTGCATTTCTGAAAGCGTGTATAGCGCTTACTTTCTGGAGTAAATCGTAGCCACGGCGCCGTTACTTGCAGAGATGGCTGCTGTCCGACGTCTGTGCGAAAAAATCCGGAAAGCTGTTATTGTTTTTCTGGATCAGCGTGTGTTCCTAGTCCAGTCTACCCGACATCTTGGTACGAATATTCATGTTGCATCAGCAGAGGGAAATCCCCAGCACGCATTCGGCAAATTCGTCTGCCTCGACTAACCCGCCTAGTTGCGTGGACGTAGCTCTTTCATACGGATAACAAAGCTTTTCCAATTCTATTCTTCTGGCACGGGAGGAACAGATCGCTGTCACAGTCAAGCTCCCCATCGTTCCCTAGGGCTGCCCAAATTTTCCTGTATTGCTTACTTCCTTTTTTATTAATAAAGAAGCGATTTCTTCATCACGCAGTCACTATGGCAGTCATGTATACACTCACATACGTGGCCAGTCGTTCGAGGGTTGTGCGGGACGCCAAATAAAAGTGCAATAGCAAGTTAACTTGCCGTTACTCTCCGCCCAGGCAGCGCCATTATTTATCAAGTTTTTCTTTTGTAATCGGCCTGATTAGCGGGGAAATACCTTTCTGAATTATCTGTTATCACAAGCATTAACCAGGCCACGCCTTTTTTAACAAGAAACTGATGGTCAAGCGGTTCTGCCGCTGCTACATGACCGTTTGAGGCACACCTTTTCAGTTCAGTTTCCTCTCATGGATGTTTTCCCGCCTGTAGTCAGAAAGGCAAATTTTAATGGCTCAGAATGGTTCGTAAGTGATGTTTCGGAGGATGCAGTAGCGTCATTTTACGACCCGCTTGACGGTCAGGTAGCTTTGTTTCCATTATAGGCTTGCTTTCTCCCAATTGAAAATCAGCCAGCTCTTGGAGACATCGTGACAATTAGCCACAACTGCGCACCGTCTGTAGCCCGACAGTTTGCCTTAGGTGTCCTCAATTGAGTCTCAAATGACTTTCAAATTATTCCTTGCGGTCCACATGCAATAGCTTCATTTTCCAGTGTTTGCCTTAGGTGTCCTCAATTGAGTCTCAAATGACTTTCAAATTATTCCTTGCGGTCCACATGCAATAGCTTCATTTTCCAGTATGCAGGCAACTAAACAAGACGCCGTGAATGACCAAGTCAAGCAAGCAAAGAGCAATTTCACATGCTTCTTTTACAGTTTTGCTTGACTCATTGAAGCCAAACGCTTTTGTGTTTTACTCGCATCCAAGCATGAAGCCATAACATCTTCTGTATCGTGGCAGTGCCGCAGCAGTTTCTCGCCGGTACACCTAGTCAGGCTCCCGGAGGCAAGAAACAGCATGCCTTGTTGGTACGAGTTACCAGATGTGCGACCGCACGTCTGCACGCAGCATTTTTCGTGCAGTTGCATAACAGTTCCCGTATAGCTCCCTTCAATTCCTCAAGCTGCCAATGTTACGAAGCGCCCTGTTATGTTGGAGTCACCCAGCGATACCCAAACTCGTTTCTTCTGTCTTCACTTACGTATGCGGCTCCAAGAACAGGTTTCATTCAAGAGATATCAAGAAAACACTTGCCGCATATGCGAAGCAGTTTAGGTTATTTTAGGCAGACGTTAGAACATCGTCTCAGGCCAGCACAGCAGGGCAGCTGGAAATTCCTAATACTACAATTTCCTCAAATCATGAAACAGCGCGCGCTTGGTGTTTGTAAATGCTAGTAATTTCTTCGCTGTTGGTTTTGTAGTTATGCGAAGCAGTTTAGGTTATTTTAGGCAGACGTTAGAACATCGTCTCAGGCCAGCACAGCAGGGCAGCTGGAAATTCCTAATACTACAATTTCCTCAAATCATGAAACAGCGCGCGCTTGGTGTTTGTAAATGCTAGTAATTTCTTCGCTGTTGGTTTTGTATCTATGGCCCAGTCTCTATTCGTTCGTTTAGCCATCGAATTGCATACGCGCACATCCAGGAGTTCTGGCAAGCTGCAGTTTGCAGTAAGTTTTCGTTTACCTGTTCCTGTGAATGTTTACGCTCCCTGCGCACTGCACCAACGAGCATGTCAAGCGTAAGTAAATGAAAATATTCGAGTCAAACTGCAAAAATATTTTCCAGTCCCCCGCGTGCCAACCCTTCTGAACAACATAGGTCACGGTTACGACGACAAGCGAAGTTGTAAGTAGAGGGCTTTGCAAATGTGCAAGTACTCGTGTGGAGTTCAAAGTGCCTTCATCTCGTGCAACGCGCTACGCAGTTGCGGATGATCAACGAAGCAACTTTTCAGGCCTCTGTAATAATTTAACGAGCTCTAGCAGGCGAGCAGCATGCATGCCTTTCATACACCTTCGCTTGTTTGATTTAATCATGCCATACTCTCACGACCTGGCCACTCTTGCTCATCCTCTATATGTTGAGTGACTGTGATGCAGTATTACTCAGGCAAGAATTCCATTTGTTCATATCTTCTCCTCATGAAAGACGTGTCTTGGCCACTCGCATATCAAGATGGCGTTGAGACGATGCACACATCCAAATGGTCGGCCACAACAACGGCCGGTTCGTAGGTACGCGAACAGTTTTCATGTCCGTAGCTGTGGCTTTGAAACAGCAGATGACACGGCAACACTGCTTATGAATTAACAAATAAACTGTTTCCGTTCTCCCGGCTAATCGCAATCAGTGACAAACGCTTATTGAGCACTTTTGGCTTCTTTCGTTCCTTCTACAACGCCACTTTTTCCCACAACCTGAGCTGGTCGCTACAGTGTTTGTTAAAACCGTGGACAATATGGAAGCTTTACACACAAATCACGGAGTTGCTTTAGTCATACTTTTTGTCGAGTCACGCAGCAATCAAGCCTCGTGCACAACATATCATGCGCTTCCATTTGATGGCTGTGCGGCACTTCATTTGCAGAAGCGGATGCCCGGCCGGCGTTGCATACCAAGCTGTTTTATAGTCCATCCAGACAGTCTGTAGGCTACTATTTACGTAGGATGCTTTAGCAAACAATGTAGTGTCTAGCGTGCGGATTTGCAAACTTTTGCGTAGAGCACGCGCGCCATTGTGATGCCCGTCGCAGTTCACCATTGCTATGCGCAGCACCAACTGAGCCGTTGCCTTGCCGATACTTGCCCATAGGGGAAAATGACTGACGGTTCCACACGTCGTGCGCACTGTACATTCTCAAACTTTTTAGCTGCCTTAAAGCATTGCGCGTCCCATATCGCTGCCTGAGATGTTCATCCAAAAAAATGGTTTTGGGGCAATGCTCACCCGGAGATACTTTGAATGCACGCAAAGGGAGACTGGATGACTGGATTCATCGTTTCTCTGCAGTTTCTTTGCTGCACTAACTTTCTGCTTTGCAAATGCGGCAGTCGCATCCCATGCTGCCCCAGTACCAAACTAGGTGATGCAAATGCACGCAAAGAGTGACTGGAATCATGCCTTCTCATCACGTTCTCTCCGGCGCTAGCTTTCTGCTTTGTGAATACGACAATCGCATCCCATGCTGCCTCAGTACCAAACTAGGTGCTAAAAATGTACGCAAAGGGTGACTGGATTCATGCATTTCCTGCGCTAACTTTCTGCTTTGTAAATACGACAGTCCCATCCCATGCTGCCCCAATGCGAAAATAGGTGGAGACAATGCACGCAAAGGGTGACTGGATTCATGGCTTCTCATCAGCTTCTCTCCTGCGCTAACTTGCTGCATTGGAAAGACGGCATTCTTGTCTCACGTTGCACCAGTACCAAACTGAGTAGTGACAATGCACGTAAAGGGTGACTGGATTCATGGCTTCTCATCAGCTTCTCTCCTGCGCTAACTTGCTGCATTGGAAAGACGGCATTCTCGTCCCACGCTGCACCAGTACCAAACTGAGTAGTGAAAATGCACGCAAAAGGCGACTGGATTCATGGCTTCTCATCAGCTTCTCTCCTGCGCTAGCTTGCTGCATTGGAAAGACGGCATTCTCGTCCCACGCTGCACCAGTACCAAACTGAGTGGTGAAAATGCACGCAAAAGGCGACTGGATTCATGGCTTCTCATCAGCTTCTCTCCTGCGCTAACTTGCTGCATTGGAAAGACGGCATTCTCCTCCCACGTTGCACCAGTACCAAACTGAGTAGTGAAAATGCATGTAAAGGGTGACTGGATTCATGGCTTCTCATCAGCTTCTCTCCTGCGCTAACTTGCTGCATTGGAAAGACGGCATTCTCGTCCCACGCTGCACCAGTACCAAACTGAGTAGTGAAAATGCACGCAAAGGGCGACTGGATTCATGGCTTCTCATCAGCTTCTCTCCTGCGCTAACTCGCTGCATTGGAAAGACGGCATTCTCGTCCCACGCTGCACCAGTACCAAACTGAGTAGTGACAATGCACGCAAAGGGTGACTGGA
>NW_013654558.1:0-18126 GCF_000499385.1 Eimeria necatrix
GGGTCCATCGACAAAATGATTTCTCCAGCTAAAGGCTTAATACGAATGTTACGGCCCGTGCCCATTGTGCGCTCGCAAGAGAAAATCCTACAATGATAACACGCAACCAGGCAAAGACACGCATCACAGAGGATGATGCCCACTTGTAGATAATACTCAATTAAGATCCAAGACTCCACAAGCCACTTGCCAACACCCAAAAAAGGGGAAGACTGAAATGAACTAAGCACGGCGACAAAAGTAAGGTACAGAAACAGCCCTGTAGTCACGAAAGAAACGAACTGGAGGGGAAAATGAAACAAAAAGCAGTAAAAAAAACTGAGAGATGTCGACACAAATAACCGTTCACTAAACGGCCGCTCTGAGCCTACGCACACTCTATGTACCTGTTATCAATAGGCTCTCGGACAAGAAAACGCATCAAAGGGGCCGCCGGATCCAGCAGCAGCTGCTCGTTAGCTTTTTGAACTATTTTCTGCAACTCTGCATCACTTAGGGGGCCCTCCATGTCTGCAAGACAACGGCGTATGCGCAAATGCATGCTTGGTGCGAAAGAAGACGCTATGCATGTTTCAAATGCCCTTCATTGAACTTGTCTTCTAATTAAAACAAACTTAACTGCGTTCGTATTAATGAACTGCATTCTAAACAGACAGCGTCTGTGCCTGGATACGACTTCGAATAGCGGGGCGTGCCTACTTTTTTCGCCTTAATTGTTACCAGATGCTTTTATATTTACTCTAGATATCAATTTTATGGGCGCGTACTATTTAATTAGTTTGTTGAAATGGAATTGCCGACCTTTTATTTTGGGCCTGAGAGAAAGCACCTGATCCACAATCGCTTTCGCCTGTTGTTTCCCTACGGCGCCCATATTGTAGTTCCACGCAGTGGAACCGGTACCTGCAGACGCACATCAGCAGTTGAGAAAAACAACTGCAATTTTCTTTGGTTTTAAAAGTATATCTGTCTGCGACTAAAGGTGCGCATCTGCTTTTTGTGTTGCTTCTGCTGCTGCTAATGCTTCTGCCCGGCCGGTCTTTAACGCTGCAGGAACTGCTTGCCTGTAGAAACGAGCACCCCTGAGCTCTTGTGCCTTTTTGTCTCCCCGTCTATCCACAGATCAGCATATAAAGTTTTCGCTACATTTACATCTGACACAAAGACATCATTGACAGACAAAAAGGGAAGCCTCAGCTCCACCACATTTTCGCCAGAGCCAGCGCCTCCTGCTGCTCCCCCTGCTGCCGCAGCGCCGGCGGAAAAAGTAGCACCACCAATATCAACTGCAGCAGTATCAAATGTCAAGCCCTCAGCAGCAACACCCACAGAAGGGCCCCCCACACGGCGCCGTGAAGGCAGGAGGGGGCCTGCTGCGGCGCTGCCATTTGCTGCTGTTGTGGGGGATCCACCGGCTGCTCCCGCGCCCTCAGCTGCCGTCCCTTCAAGCCATGGTGTTTCCAATGAGCTGCCTCTGTAAGAGAGGCCCCCATCATCTTTGGGGGGCCACCCAAAGTTTCCCCCCGTGCTGCTGCTGCTGCTGCTTCTGGTATTTATGCCGCTTGTAACTTCTGGTCTGATGGCACTTAAACGCTCCATTACTTCGTTCTGCATGTGCTGCGGAAACCTCAGCGTGACTCTAATGCGCTGCCTTGATACCAGCAAAGCCCCCCCTTGCAGCAGATGCTGCAGCGTTGCTGCTACGTACCCCTTGACATCCAGCTCTTCCGACTCTAGGCCCTCAGCAACAGCAGCTGCAGAAGCCCCAGAAGGAGGAGCCAAAGCTGCAGCAAGCAGTGGACTCCCGCAGCGAGCTGCGCTGCTGCCAGCAGCAGGGGAAGGCATTCCACGGCTCGGCACACGCGGGGTTCGAAATTTGAGAGGATGCCCAAGAGCCGGCGCGAGGTGCTGCTGCTGCTGCTGCTGCTGCTGCTGCTGTCCTTCCAAATACTCCTGCTCCTGCAGTTTGAGTTTTTGCTGCTCGTGACACTCATGTTCCTGCTGCGACTTCTCGCCCTGCCTTTGCCTCTCCTCGTGCCCCTTCTTCTGCAGCGGCTGCTGCAGTTCTTGCTGCTGCTGCTGCTGCTTGCTTTGCTTGCTAGGTTTAACACACAGTCTACCCTCGGACCTCGTGGGGTCTGTATTCACACCAAATATCCAGGGGCCCTTGGGAGACCCCTCCAAATGGCCAGGAATGATTGAGGCCGCTTCCAGGTAAGTCCCATCACCGCCTACGCGCAGCCGAAAAAGCTTAAACCCTAAACCCTCAACTAAACCCTTAACCCTAATTGCTGCGCCCTAAAGCCTAGGCCCTAGCATCAGTCCACTCTGACCTGCGGAAATAATTGCATCTGGTGGCAGTGCCACATCTCCTCTCCTGCTCAGTTTTTGTCCTTGAATAGTTCTGGCTTTTATGAGGGTCACGTGGAGGCCGTAGTCCTCTCTGAGTTGTCTGTACAGTTCAGCTGCTGCCTGCTGGTGCAGCAGATGAGTGCGGTAGGCTGTGGGGTAGTCGCGGGCCAACGCTGCAGCAGCTGCTGCTTCTGCTGCTGCTGCTGCTGCCTCGTAGGCACGACTACCAGGAGTGTACAGATCTGCTGCTGGAGCTGCTTTTGCTACTGCCGCTGCACTTGCTGCTCCTCCTGCTGTAGCTTCCACACCTCCCACTTTTACAGCGGGCCCCTCAGAGCTGCTGCTGCTGGCGCTGCTGCAGCCGGAGAGGTGCTGCTGCCTCCACATTTTCATCTTTTCTGCCAGGGACACTTCAAATCTCGTCACTTTATTTAGCAACACGATTCGACTCAAGCGAACGGAAGGACACATTCCGCAGCCATCATCAGGCAGCTTTTGCCCCTCCTCCTGCCCTTGCTGCTGCGGCTGGGCTTGTTGCCGCAGCCCTTCTTGCTGCAACTGCTGCTTTAGCTGCTGTTGCTGGCGCTGCTGTTGGTTTGGCTGGTGCTGTTGTTGCTGTTTCTGCTCCTGCTGCTGCTGTCGTCGCTGCTGCTGTTGCTGCTGCTGCAGTTGCTTCTGTTGCGGCTTCTCTTGTGGAGCATCGTGGAAGGTTCTGTAGGTCTGAAGTGCCAGGTAGCATCCTGTGGGTCCCGCATTTTGCTTTCGCTGCAGCATCAGCAGTAGCATCTGATGCCTCTTAAGCTGACCCACGAAGGGCTGGGGGCCAGCTGAGAACCCCCAGGAAGGCCCATCCGGGCCATTCCAGAAGTACCCTCCAAGAACGCGCCGATTTAGAGAGGCCCTGCAACCATAGGCACGTAGCCCACAGGCAAGAGCAGTCGCCTGCTGTGAAGGGGCCCTTGCTTGAAGTTTCCTGGGGTCCCCCAGAGGCCTGACAGAACTAAAGTAGGCAGCCCTTGCTGGCCTTCTCCTAAGCAGCATTATGTACTGAGTGCAGCCGCGGTGCCCGCAGGGGCGACACGCGGGCACCTGACCCCAGCAGGTCCCCCGCGTGTATTGAAGTATCGCGGGTCTCACACGACTCAGCAGTTATGAGTAAAGGAAGACAAATGGCCATTACACCTGTTCTCCGACCATTCATGCAAATATTTAAGCGGAAAATAGGGAGTAAACTCTGCGCCAATGAAGAGCTGCCAAATAGCAGATCAAACGGAACAAACTGAACTCCTGCGAAGATCTCCACCTACTTCCAAAGTCAAATTCTGATGTTTAGTGTTTAGCTCTGAAGCATGGAGTTCAGTGCTCACATACATGGTTTTACGTGTGGGACTGCGTCAGCCCCAACCAGCTTAGCGCCATGAGGGTCCATCACTTCCTCCTTGGGCTTAAAGGAAATCCGGAAAGAACAACACGTGACTTTACGCAGTGGCCGTTCATTCAAATTGCATGAATACAGAACTTTTAAAATCACGGCAGGGTAACTCGGACAAGACACGGACGGAGCGCGTGCTTAAACATGAGCCTTTCAGATGGTGTTCTGTCTCACTGAAAATATACTTGAAAGAATGAATTGCCGCTAAGCATCCAGCGCAAAGGCGGAATATGGTAGTAAACGCCATCTTAAACCTGTCGGGTCTCTGCCTGCGATGCCTACTTCCTTTGCAAACGCGAGTGTGACAGCGAGACGCCGGACACTTCAGGCATGGCTAATAGCAAACAGAGATGCGTAGTGTTCAAGATGCGTAATGTTGAAGGTTTTTTACAGGTAGGCATAAGCAGTTGAGACTGAATGCTGATAAGCTTGGGTTTTCACCTCAGTCCCAGCACTTTGCCTCGAAGTATGCTCTGTGCTTAGGCGTGTTAGGTGTTTCGGCGGTCTAGAGCTCCTTTGAAGGCCACTGAATTACATTTAGAGCATAAAATATGCTATACATTTGATTTTTGCCCTTGTGTTGGCGCGAATCGAAAGTTAAGGTTCTACAGTGAGTCACAGTGTAATCGCAACAGGACCGAGGAATCGGGGTCGAACCGAAAAATGCTGTGCGCAAAACACCACATTCAGGATACATCGATAATCGGTGAGGATTAGGGATTGTAGGTGGCGTGCTAGCCTTAATGTGAAACGCGTGTATGCGAGGGGTGCCCACCTAAGTATGAGGCAGGCGACGTGCTTAATGAAGTTAAAGAGCGTGGTGTCAGCCGCATTTGTGCAGCGTAGGCACTGTAAGATATATGCTTATTAGGAAAGAATAATATAGCATAACTGAGGGCAGACCTACATAAACTTTCTATGCGCAGCCCAGGAAAATCCCTAGCTACACAATCGTCCTGGAGGTCCTGGTCCTGCTGGTAAGCAGTGGTCCGCCTCGCTAGAATCTGATCCTTAGTTGAAATGATTTAACATTGCATCCAGCCCACCACCATGGCCTTGCAGGTGCCAATAAGTGTATGAACAAGTGCGTGAAAATATTCATACTAATGTGCATTGAAAGAAAACGTATTCATATGTAGCTGCCTCTGTTTGTTCTACGGACAGAAAAACATGATAAAATAGGGATTCACGGTGTCGCGTGCAGGGGTGAGAGCTACGCAACAAGGGCTTCTAGAGCTCGCTAGCGGTATAGTGATTTTGCTATTAGTGTATTGTACCTATTTGAAGAGCAACCATACTATAAGCAAACTGAACTAGGATGAATTAGAGGTGAATTCGAAATTAGGTTTTAAGCAAGTAAAACTGATTTCAACGTAACTAGAAAAGCCGATGTTTAGTTGTAGCTGCGGTCTTCTCAAGACCGCAGCTTTGTACCCAGATTAGCATTAGATTGGGAAACATAAGCTGACTAGTTATTTATGGTGCAAATCACATATAAAATGAATCAACAACAAGTGTGAGTCGACTTTGCATCCATTGGACCTTGATTGTAGGCAGCTCACAGGGTAATTGACATTTCTCAGGATTGGCATTGGCTACTGCTTCTATTGCTGCTGCTACTGCCACTTCTAATGCTAGTGCTGCTTCTGCTGCGCTGCTGCTGCTGCTTCTGCTTGTGCTTCTGCTGCTGCTCGCGCTACAGCGGCTGGTGCTGTAGCTTTTAAAGCTTTGTCATCTGCACCCTCGTCGGCGAAAACGTCTATTGCCATCACTGGTGCTACTTCTAGGTATCTTCGCTGCGAATGCGCCCGATGCTACTGTTGGCCCTGCAGTTTTCGTTGAATACCACTTTAATGCTGCGCGCTGATGTGAGCGCTGCAATTGCTGTATCGTCTACTGTTACGGCACTTCTCAATGCTGCACTCATCAATGCTACTGCCGCTAGAAGCATGCCATTTTCCTATAATGCGTCCGCTGGTTGTGATGCTGTTGCCCTTGCTGCTGCTCCTACTTCGTTTGCTGTTGCTGCCATCCTTGGCGAAAAAGTAGATCTACTATTCGTAAAAGTCTCAATGATAAAATCGCACTGTTTCGATGTGCGCACAAATGTGTGGTGTGATGCAAGGAGAAACAGAGTTGCAACCCTGCTGCTGCTGCTCCACTTGACGATGCTGCTTCTCCATGTGCATTAACCGCTGTCATTTCCATCTCAGCCACATAGCAGCATCTCCCGCAGTTTCTGCAGCGGCAACTTGGCTCGAATGCATCGATTCTCCTCTAGCACCTTGCACAGTTGCTTTCAAAGCCTACGGTTGAGAAGTCAGAATTTGATACGGACAGTTTCACAGGACAGCTCCACAGAAATCTTTTGCATGAAGATAGAGGAAAGTGTGCTGTCACCTTGTCCTTTGAAGTATCAAAGGCCAATTAAACTTCAGAAATAAATAAATCGCGCCATTTTCAATGCCGTCAACTAAATTAGCAAGTCTACAACGACACACTCTATCATCAATAAAAGCGCCATCTCCTGGTTCAGCCTGGAAGAACTACCTGATGACTTTCACGTAGATCAGGCTGTTATGTCGGTTTGATCTTGTTTCGTCTTGTTCGTTTGCTTCGATTTAGTCTCCCTTTTCGCTCACTCGAGTCAAGTGGACCATACTTCGCTCTTCGTGCCGTGTTTCTATCGTCCTGTGCTTCTGTAGCTTTTCGCACTTCTGTATTTTTTACTGATTTGATTTTGAGGCAGGCTGTAACATTAAATTTAATGATGAAACGTCACAGCATGAGTGTTTTCTGTCCTGCTAAGTAGCCACTGAGCCATTCCCTATGCCGCTGAATAGGCATATCCTTATTTTACTCAACGTTATCCATTCTTCCATTTTTTTTCACAAACGATCCATTCTTCCATTTTTTTTCACAAACGAATTGGGCAGACAACAAAGTGTTGCCCTTGTACGCGCAGTCACAATGGCGCCTGCCACTGCTTCTGCTTCTGCTGCATTTATCCCTTGTGCTGCTGCTACTCGTGCAGGGCTGGTCAATCCATTTTGCCGCTTCCCAATAGTGCTGACGTTTCCCCCTCTTCTTCGTCGCGTTTGCCTTCTTCCTGTAGAGATAAGCACACTCATCACTTTTTG
Organism: Eimeria necatrix; assembly: GCF_000499385.1. NCBI lineage: Eukaryota > Apicomplexa > Conoidasida > Eucoccidiorida > Eimeriidae > Eimeria > Eimeria necatrix. The sequence continues at coordinate 6,925 of NW_013654558.1, forward strand.
TTTGTAGCGTATGCTTGCTCGTGAGACATCTGGAAGGAAATGGAAAACTCATAATCAAGCTTGGCGCCAATACGGCAGTCGCCTTCACTGCAGCCACATCAAAGAATGCAGAAGATAACCAGATATGCGCGCTGAGTAGGGCTGCCCCATGGAGGCATATGAAAAAGGCTACACGGTTTTAGGTACTAAGCTTCAATAGCTTTCAAGCCTAGGTTACTTTTCTCGTCTGTAATTATTTAATTGCCAATGGCATGAAAAGATGCCTTGACCTGCCCTAAACCAAAATTAAACAAAAAGAACTTCCGGGTGCCTCCAAACATGGAACACGCAAAACAAGGAATGGAAACACACATCTGCAAGTGCAGACAGACATCACTTGGTGTCTGGCAAGGATGCTGTTAAATGTAAGGTACTTTCACGTGTCCAGCTTATATCCTCAACGCACAAAAAACACCGATGACTTCGCAGCGCTAAAACGAAAGGTGAACTGTGGTCCAGACGTGCAGCAGGCTCTGCGCTTCAACAGAGGATCAATGCCAGCTTTCGCAGCCGGGAAAGCTGCCCCTCTATCCATTTCAGCCCCCTAAGGAGTATTAAAGCCGTATGAATGGTTTTCTCATGTTAGCCAATTAATGTTAGTAACGCACTGGCTCAGGAGGCTTTTGCCAGGACTCATTTTGCAATGGCCCGCTCAAAGGCTCATTCACGACTAGTTCGACTACGTACTGAGGCCTGGGGAAATGTTGATGGCTGCAAAAATACTTTGTGCAAGCATAAGTGCCAGGTTGAGTACTTTTAACCCATGCAGATTGCCTAAGCAACAGAGCGTGCAATACAAAGTGGGCACGAAACCGACGTGATAGTTGTTTTCTTTTAAAGCGTGTCAGGACACCCTACCTTACTGTTCATGTAGCTCTCTCCACATTCGGCTTCCGAAAATGTTTTTGCGCATTTGTGCCAACCAAAGATATTTGCCTGCCTTAAGGCTGCTCACGCTGTGAGAAGAGCCTGGAAGTATACACACTTCGTTGATTTCAACCACATTACCGCAAGACGGGAGTGACACGTTACCTATTATTTCTGTGATTGCTTTCAGAACAGCACACAATGAACCATTTCACTGTATTATGGTGTGTTACTAGGAATAGCATTCGATATACCAGGAGATGCGGATAGGCGGCACACTCACCTTTCGCCGTAGCTTGACTTTAAACTGTACTTGACCTACTATGACCGCTTCACTACGTCTGTCAGCATAAGGTATGCACATGACTTGCGCCCATGCGTGAGCTCCGCTAAACAAAAGCTTGTCACCGAGCGACAAGAGCAAATGCGTTATCTTACCGTCTGTCGCACAAAAGATAACCAGCTCTACCGTCGAAGGTCCAACACAGCACAGGAAAAAATGTACGTGTAGTAGCGTATCAGTTACGTTGACTGCCGAGATGTGTAGACGCCTGCACAGGGAAAATAACACAAAAACAACAAGTGGCGGAACACTGAAACCCAGACTTTAAGTCGTACCAGCATTTACAAGAAACGCTTACAGCCCAGGTATTTGACAACACTTCACTTACTTCCTGCTTGATCGCTCATGGCAGCTGTGCTAAGCCAACTGCACAGGCTTACTAAAAGGCCAGATAAAGAAGGCGGCACAAAATCAAGGGGAGCTGGTGCGATGCAGTGACGTTGGCATATCCTTTTTGCAGGCACAGTGCATCGCCCGTTTTATGACATGATCCGTTATCCCCGCCATCCCTTGGGCCAAAAGCCCCAAGCGAAAGAGCATGCAGCGTCTAGTTTGGATTCGCAGCAGTGAAGAGCTGCACGCACTCTGCGTCATGATGTGCAACCAGACGCAACAACAAAGAGGCGCACAACTAATTTGCCCCTCAACATGTTCTTTCTACAGTTGTTTCTTGTTCAGCTTGTCCCAGCAGCTGACTACATTTGCAGTGTCAGTTTCAGCAAATCTACTCCGTCATATGCGGCTACGTGCTAGTCAACGTCAGTGGTCCTACTTGGAGGTGCCTGCTCTCAGAAAGTCCGCTGCTTCCCCCATTCATTCTCCTTTAACAATGCCCCAACATACATGCAACAGAAAAAGCATCCACGTCACAGTAGTCCGGACCTTTTTTTGTGTTAAACGTGGAGTAACATCACTACGAAAAACAAGCCCACAGGAGATTATTGGTGCGTAAAATACGCGCTAGCTGCCCGCAGCTGCGTGGGACCATGTATAGCACACGCGGATGACGTTTAACTGTCATCGGCCAGTTGAAGACAAATACAGCTTTATAAAGCTGTGACTACTAGGCAGAGAGGTGAAGGGTGATCCGGTCGCACAGAGTGCCTCCCTATTGGGCTTTTGTTCGCACACCAAGACAGGCCCTGGTGAGCCAAAACATCCACATGATATGCATACTAAGACCACCTTGAAAAGCGATTACGCGTATGAGATGCATATTCCTAGTAGCGGAGCATATTCAGTAACAGGGCATATGCATGATCTGGGCCAGCCGAGGCGGTAGCGCGTGCATGACTTCTTGTAAAAGGATCTGCTAGTCGAGTTGATCAAGCTTCACAACCGGCGATTGAAGACAGACTTCAATGCTTTGATTCAAACTTTGCATGGCTAGCTCTTATGGTCTGAATTCTAGGCATTTCTCGACACCGTTCCGCACTGGATGACTAGCATAAGGATTGAACAAGTGTTGACATTGCACGGACAACGCTCCAGGCATTGTGCCGACACAGTTGCAGACTAATGTTATTTTAATAAATTCAAGGTACGTGACTTTCACTAAAAAGCACAACTTGGCAATACATCTTTCAGCAGTGCAACACAACGATACTCTGCCACTGATTCAATCTGCACTCCCCACCACCCAAGTAAAGCGTCAGTGTAATCTAGTGGTGAAATCCGTGGAGTTCATTCAGTAAGCTTTGCCCCTTTGCAAGCGAGCTGAAATTGGTCTCTCTCTTAGACCTTTAAGGAACCAGAAAACATCTTACTGCATTTCACCGCAAAATGTTGTAAAATTGTTATTTCACTGCACCTGTCTAATTCCAGGAGGCTGCTTAGAGTCTTCAAATGTCACACAGCGCCCTAATAAACCATCCATCTGACTTGCTGATTATTCAGGCTCGACATGGCAAGGTAAGTATTGCGCAAGATATGGCTGCAGCCACTCTTAAAATATCATCGGCTCAGGCAAAACACCAGCATGTGCAGTGTTCATTGAACAAATAACCTACCTCGCAATGCATATTTTGGCGTGGTAACGAAGACGTATGGCCGTTACAATTTTTTCGCGTAACTTTTTGCCGAATGTCGCAGTCATTTGAGGCACGGATAAGCCAAATTCAAGATGCAGCACTTGGTTTGGCTGCATGGCACTGAACACTGGCAATGTGGTGAACGCGCAAGCGCATCGCTGTAGCAGAAGAGTCTGAATCTGCAAAAGTTTTGCTTTGAGTGTGCTTAAAATTAGATTGATACGCTGTTTCATCAAGAAGCCACCCACAACCTGTAGCAAAGTGGACGCGATTAAATCGCACATCCGCTTTTGATGAAGCTTGTGCGACCTTTCTGTTACAAAAGCGTCACGGTACACATGTGCCTGTTCAGCAGTTGCTGCTTTTGCGCAATGCAGCCATCGTTCTAGCATCATGCACAGCAGGCCTTATTACCTCAGTAGCAAAGGCAAAATGACAATTTAGGTACTATGGCATTGCTTCACCACACAGCATTTGCCAGCGCTTGCAAATTGGCTGCAGTGCTTGGGCGTGAATTTTTAAGTACTTGTGCGAGCTCTTGGTATGCTTGTCTGTCGTTTGCTAAAACGACCTCATTGAGAGATAGTTATGACATACTGCCTGCAAAAGTAGGTTGCGCTCGTAGTTGCTGCAATACGAACAAACTTGAGAGTGGGTTGACTTCTTTGGAACGCCCACGAAACAGCGCAAGTCCAGGAACAATTTCACATCGCCACGCATGCCTGAACGAGCATTGAAGAATCACGTCTCAGCGATCAATCATGCCACCGCACAAACATACGTCAACTGCACCGTACGGAAACGCTGAGGCAAGCTATGGTTATCCCAGGAAAATGTGGCATAAGGACAGACCAAAATGTGTACGGTGCAATTTTTGTCAACGCTGTATTATTTTTTTGTACGCCTGGCACTTTTCCCTGTCGTGTCCAGGGTGAACTCAAGATTCCACTGTGCATCGCTGTCTTTTGCTGCTTCTCTATAGAACCTAGGGGAATGTCACCAGAGCTTCGAGCTAATGCAGGTACAAGAAGATGTGTCTGTCGTTGCCCGTCGATGGTACGCTCTTTCCCCAAATAAGGAGCAGAAAATACAGTAAAAGTACTTGCGGATGAGGAGTGAGAAATGTTTTGGAAGCAAAAGGTGACTGCGAAACATAGGAAAGGAATGACTGGAGTGTTGATTGTGCAGACCTCGAGGGGAGCCATTACGTGCTGGTCTTCGCGAGCGCGTGAGCGCTCAACTTACTTTCTACCAACAGAAAAAAACGCAACGACATTATTTTGCAAGTGAATTGTTCAGAAACCAGAGCAGGAAGATGGTGCTACTTTCATGAATTCGGGTACACAGCCTTGCGTAGTATCACGTAAACTGGTGTCGTCGACTTTCATAGTCTTGTAGAATGTCGGTGCTGTTAGTAAGGAAAGAACCCGGATGGATAAGGGAAAAAAGAGGGAAGGCGCGAAGCTCATTCTGCACATTTAGTTTTACAACTCCATTCAAACTTCGTGAGGCGATATAGCCACACCTTTTTGGTGCTTCTAAACTGGAAAGACTAGTCTTTCGACTTGGCTCATTTCATGCCACAGTAATTTTTCGGTATGGAGACCCAATGCAAGCAAGCTACACCTTTGAGTGCAAGGTTTAGTGTACGGACACTACGTTTGGAAAACCCTCCAGGCAGAGACTCGCTTGCTGCAAAGAAGTGAAAGATGTGCTTTGCTGCAGCCACGGTGTGGGTCGTGTAATCATGCCGAGCCTTCTTTCTGCACGTATACGCCCCTGTGCAAACGTCTCAACCATTTTGCGGAGCTCTGCGTAAGGAGCGAGCGTGTAAGGCTAGCAACCCATAGTTGTCGGCTAGTGCGTGCTTTGTTCATGCATCAGGCGCTCAAATAGTACAGGCAAGTACGCACTCTCTGTGAACAATGTCTAGCTTGTCCTGTGCGTGCAACACTTTTGTAGTGTCATTTGGTGACTCATGCTGCGTAGCTTTTGCATGCTGAGATGCCACTTCGCCTGGAACATTATCGAAAGGACAAAAGCGGGATAGACATCTTTGCACAGCATCTTCGGCACACATTATGGCGATGGACCAATGCCGCCCGAGCCGGCAGCTACGCGGCTCGCTAGCGCACTCGGGACGTTGCTAGACAGGACGAAGCTTGGCCAGCAATTTGAAGACACTAGATACGGCACACTTAAGCGCATGCTACAGGCGTGCTGCATCAGCAAGCCATTGCCTCTGTGTGCTTCCTCCCAGTTGCTCCGTGCTCCCTCTGTGCTCTTCAGCTGTCAGCAGCTATCTAAGCGCCGCATGAGCTTCCAGCGCTCGAAGCACTCTTCAAGCAGTCAGGTAGGCACATATTTTCAATTCTATTGCGTAAGGCAATGCGGCAACGTTGGAGCATTAGTTCCCTCATGTGCGAGGCTTCTGGAACGTGAACACCAGTGTATGCTTAAGAGGCCTGACTGCCTCATTCACATAAGCTGTCAAAGCATGCTGCTAGACAGGGGGGGTCCACAGTGACATTACTTACTTGCTGCAAGCAGAAGAAGCAAAAGTGAATCTCTTTGGCTACAGTGACTACTGCTAACCTTACCAGAAACATGACAAGCTTTTCACTGGCCTGACATATCATTTGCCATGTTACGACGTTTTGTTTCTTCTCGCCTCTCCGCAGTGAGCAGGTAGCAATCCCAATGTGCATGATTCGGGGCCTAGCACGTAGTCTATAGCTACAAATGCATCAGCTGGCACACAATAAGCTGCACATTGCATCTGCAACGATGTAGCATCTGGAAATAACATATCCTTCCTAAATCGGCTTTACTAATCCCATGTGGATTCTCCGAAAAGGTGATACTTTGAAGCACATTGCGTGGAGCAATAAGAATGAAAAAAATAAATGAATGCTTTTTTCAAGTTGAATAAAAACCATAACAATAGTAACATTTTTTGTTATGAAAAAATTCACTCCGCAGACGCTGAATGCATTCCCACGCAATTATACACTGCCAACTGCAGCATCTTCAGAGGGCACCATAAGCGTCTCCTCAACGAGGTTCGATTCCGCAGAGGCTCACAAGCTGTGATCAACCGATCATGTCACACTATGCCTGCGACGCTGTACACTGCTTCGCTAGTAGAACATACCAACGGGCAGACACCAGGTTTCTGGGTCTGATAGAACAAGCGAGCACAATTTGTGCCACAAAAAATGCATGCTCGATGAAACGAATCCGTAATGAGTAGCTTAGTGTGAATGGTGTACACAAAGTATTGTCATTTTCCGCTCGTGGTTGTGCAGAGTAAATGCAAGCGATTTGTTCTGTACGGAAATGCTATTGCCGCTTGGAAAACGCAAAATTGTTCAAAGGGCATACGGCGCGTGGCTCCCACGGGAGTTCATGTTTCCAACAAGATGCAGTTGCTTTGAACGCCACAGTCGTGTAAGCAAGTACAGATCAAGCCACCCTGATTGCAAAAAGCGTGTGAAACGGCCATAAATGTGAAACACCTGACAAGAACACCTACGCGTGATTGATAAGGTACACAAACGACAAGAAGAGAAACGCACCCTCTGCACAGCAACCCTGCCGTGCAGAAACATTCGGTTGAGGACGTTGGCAAAGGTAATGTGAGCTACAGGATCCAGTCTTTTCAACAGCTTTAGGTGTAGTCCATATACTGAATACAGACCAGAACAACGGTGCCTGCAAGCAACACTGTCACATCACAGCAGAGCGTAACAAAGCAATTCCATAAGTTCCTAGCATGCTGCGCTATTATTAAGCGAGTGCGCCGACTGGTCAGTGCTATGTCGAGGCCCACTTCAGCCTCTTCGTGCCTTTTATACATCTACGGACTCGATCCTATAACTGTGCGAAAATCTGGTCACGCCTACTTATTGGATTCAGCTCCTACTTCCACAAGCTTTCTAAATATCCCTTTCCTTGGCTGCCATCACAATCGGCATCCCTCACCACAACACATATTTGAAGATCGAGTGTTGTGTGTATCTCGCAGCCGGTCTGCTGGCCGCGAATACTCAAGTCTGAAAGAAACAAAAGAACAGCTTTTCGGCATGGGGCGACGCATCTGATTAGCGAATGTGGAGAACCAGCAACTGCTTGAGTCTTCTGGGTGCTTTGGTATCTTTAGAAAACGCAAACCAAACCAATTACAGCTCTCACATTGCCCTCTACTCACAGGCTGCGCGCAAACACCAGAGAGGAACCGCACATCATCGCATTTGCTTTAGTGAAGTGGGGCAGGAAACATGACAGCGAGCTATTATTGGGTAAGCATACCGTCCTCTTGTGCTCATTATTCATGTAAGTTGGATACGGAACAGTTGAAGTTTTCTCACCTTTCCTTCAGCGTGCAGATCACCCGAGCAAACAGCTACCTGTAAGAGCAGTGGGTGATTCACTAAAGGCGCAGTTTTTTGTCGGTTGCGCCACTGATGAAAAAAGCAACATGGCTAATTATTAAGCCAAGAGACTTTCATACGGCCCGCTAGCCAGAATATAACTAGGACATGCCCTATCACAGTTGGTGTCAACCGAAGGAATGATGCAAATGCACACGCATGCGCCGAGCCACGCGCAAAGTGCAAGCAAGCTTTGAGTGCAGCCAAGAAGCACACACTACATTGCTCTTTCGGTGCTTCCTGTAAGTGTCGTTGGTCTGAACTCATCTGCTGGCAATTTGAGTTTGGCTCGTAGCTGAGACCGCTGCAGGGCGCAGACTTTAAACCTTGGAAAGCAATCCGGGAATATGACTGACGTTGGCCTTCCGACACAGCAAAACGATGGACATGGTAACGCACTCTCTGCCGACAGCATTTACTCTTTTTTGCGAATATATTGTGCACCTTTTACTAAAAAGGTGCACAACGGTTGGAGAAAAAGGCGAGGCAGAGTGGCTTGAAAGTAGAATAGCTTTTGCATGCAGTAGAGATGGGAAGCGCGAGGCTGCTAATTTATTAATGCGCAGGTATACACGCGCTGTACTGCCGAGTCATGTGGGAGATGCTCAGTCAGCGATTTGGTCAGCTACAAGGCGCAACTTTATCCAATCAAACAGAGCATTCGTTTACTGCGCTGGTCTGCTGGCAACTGAAGCAGTCTTCGCGGTGGCAAGCACTCCGCAGCTGGAGGAAGCGTGGCGCCATCCTAGGTCCTTTGCGACAGAGCAATCTGCGAATGCTTTGCTGCTCGCATAGTGCTGTCCGGAAGACAACATTTCGCCTGATGAGGACAGAAGCTCTTTTGTGATGCTGAACGTCCAACAATCGTGCGTGTTTTACAGCTAAAGAAAGCGTAACAGGCTAGGTTCGCGAGCCTGTTAAGTGCCTCAAAACACCTCACAAGTGGTGACGGCTAATGCATTCTCTACTAGAGTTTGCTCGTGCCATGTCTGCGGGTGAGAATTTAAAGGAAGTCCTACATTCTTTGGCAAGACATACATAATATACCCCGCTAAGCCCATCTTTGTGAACAATGCACCATCATTTGACGAAAATTTGGGCTTTTGAGCAATGAATGCGCAAATGTGTCTTCAATTAGTGGAGGTAATATCCTGATTGTGCGTGTGTAAATAGAGAAGGATTCATGATAGTACATCACTAAAGGTGAACATCACATGCGAGTGCAGTGGATACAGTCCAACGGCATGCACAACTGAATGTTTGCACTGTGGGAAGCCTTCACGGCAAACTAACAGTTACCCTAGCTGGTGCCAATCGCCCATGCAGTGGGGGAAATATTTAGTTTGTGTGTGAAAGGGTTACGACAAGTCTGCGCCAACTCGCGCACGGCCGGAAACGAATTATGCTATGTAGAGTGTTCCTTCTGCACTGCCCGAGCTGCTGCTCACATCTGTAACACTGACTTTTGGTTAGTGAACCTGTGGTGGACATTATATACGCAGCAAGGAAAAAAGCCGTCGACGCACTGCCTAAAATAATTCTCAGACCAGAGCAGATTGTTTAGGCTTTTTCTCAAACAGCTTATATCCGCCACGCAGGCTTGGCGAAGACGGCTTTGAGCGCTTTTGTTGGGCAGGCTGCAGCACCACCAAAGAGGAAAAGGCCTGCAGCAGGAAAAAGATGGGTTTCATGATATGCTTCCAAGTGTCCGATGCATGAGGGTTCACACCTCATTCATATGCCTGTCACAGTTACAACATAACTTCGCGCTGCCTGCAAATGCACGCGCACGCATCTCACAACTACGTGCACCCACTGACTGTAAAGAGAAAGGACAAATTAAGGCATGTCCAGTTTCTGAAGAAACACTATATTTACTCACGAGAAACGCAGCGACAGTAAGAGATGGAGCTTGCGCAATGCGCAACGCTGCACTCTGCTTGGAAGATCCATTTCTACGCTTTCCAAGCATGCCTATAAACGACTCCAAACCACGCCCTCAAGCCACACAAGCCGCACAACTTATATAGCGAGCTCTTAACAATCGCCACTACTGCATCGTTGCTCAGTGTATACCAACCCCAAACTCTCACGCCGCGTAATTCCACCGCGCCTTCTCTGCCACCAGCAACTCTCAAAACGAAGTCGTGGCGAAGCAGAATATCCCCAGCAAAATCAGCATAAACGTCACGCGCACTTCCTGATCGGCGTCGCATTCGCTCATACCATCCAGAAATGAATGCCCCTCGGCAGTCCGATTGGCCCCCAACAGATCCACATGGAACGCCGAGCAAAAAGCACGTCTCCTCAAGACAAACACAGAACAGTACTCCATGCCCTCCATCCATAATACAACATGTGCAGAATACAAAAACACTACTCGCATGCACCTCACAACTACGTGTACCCACTGACTGCAAATAGAAGGGAGGGAGTGACACATGCCCAGTTCCGGCAGAGGGTCTTTTGCGACTCACAAAAACACAGCGACAGTGAGAGACGAACTTGCGCGATGGGCAACGATGCTCTCTGCTCGAAGACCCATTTCTACACCTTCCAAGAATGCCAATGAACGACTCCGAGTCACGCGTTCAAGCCACAGAAGCCGCACAATCAATCTAGCGAGTTTCGAAAAATCGCCACTTTCGCATCGTCGTTCCATCCAGACCAACTCCAATATCTCAAGACTAGAGTTTCCACGAGGTCTGCTGTGCCCACTGGCAACTCGCAACACGAAGTCTAGATTAAGGTTAAGCACCAACAACGCCACCTACGTGAGCTCCCCACGCACTCGCTGTTCACGATCAGAGAAGAGTATTCCACGTTGAGCATCCACATCACAACACCTGCAGCGTGCGCAAAAAGTCGTATGCATATGACAATGAGCATATAGACACCTCAAACGGGAGCGCCTACGTGAACAACGCCAAAGTCCTGTAATGGAGCTCTTGCTACTCACAGGAAACGCAGCGAAAGTGGGACACGGAGCTTGAGCGATAAGCAAAGCTGCGCTTTGTTCGTGAGAACCACCTGGACACCATTAGCGCACGCCGATAAACGACTCCGAACCACGCCTCCACACCACATAAGCAGTGCAAGCAACATAACGCGCACAAAACAATCGCCACTACAGCAGCTCCATCCAAAGCTGAGCGACCTGAATCACTCAAACCCCGTCATTGCTCGACGTCTACTGTACCAACAGCAACACGCGAAATGAAACAAATTAGTAGCAAAATTTTAGTACAACTAACTTGCTGATCAACGTCCCATTCCGTTCCAACGCCCACAAACACATGCGCCTCGACAGTCCGACTGGCTCCCTACAGCTCCACATGGATCGCCGAGCCAAAAACGCGTCTCCTCAACACGGCAACCGAACTGTATTTCGCGTCGGCCATCCACACCATAGTAGCTGCAGCTTGCAAAAACACTCGCGTGCATCTCACAACTACGTGCACCCACTGGCTGCGCATAGAAGGGAGGACGT
>NW_013654559.1:12500-16867 GCF_000499385.1 Eimeria necatrix
AATTAAATTAATAAAATAAATCAAATAAATAAAATAAAACTTTTATTCACCTTTTCTTCAGCTGGCAGCTTCGACAGGAGGTGCAGCAGCAGCAGCAACTTGTTCGAAGGCTCTGCAAGTCTGCGGGCCAAAGAGTTCAGCGGGCGAAGGGGCTTTTCAAGTTCTGGGGCTTACCCTGGCTCGCTGCTGCTGCTGCTGCTGCTGCTGCTGCTGCTGCTGCTGCTGTTGCTGCTGGGGGCTTGCTGGTTGAAGTTGGCGAGGGCCTCTGCGCGTTTTGCAAAGAAAGCTTCGGGGGAGATGACGAGGCGGCTGCGGAAGATGGGCGAAGTTGAAGTTGGAGAAAGCTGCTGCTGCTGCTGCTGCTGCTGCTGCTGCTGCTGCAGCACTCACCGCAGAGTTGACAGCAGCACGAGGCTGTTGGCTTTTGCTGCTGCCAAGTTCGCCAGACTTTCTTTGCAAAAGGCATTATAGGCGCTTCTGTGGGGCGCCGCCAGCTCCACGTGGACAGTGACCACCCGCTTGCGGGGCACTGCAGCAGCAGCAGCAGCAGCAGCAGCAGCAGCAGGTGGCAGCTGTCCGCAGCAGCAGCAGAGGAAGCTGACTCACGCAGCCCGGCCAGCACTTCAGAAGTCCTTCGAAGCATAAAGCTCGACTGAAAGACACGAAGGTCTTTTTAGCTTCGGGAAGCAGCAGCAGCAGCAGCAGCAGCAGCAGCAGCAGCAGAAGCAGCAGCAGCAGCAGAAGCAGCAGCAGCAGCAGCAGCAGCTGACCATTTTCGCCATCAGTTCGGCCTCGCGTTCCCTGGCTGCGCAGAGTCGCATGTTGCTGCTGCTGCTGCTGCTGCTGCTGCTGCTGCTGCTGCTGCTGCTGCTGCACTCACCGAGCTCGACTTCAGCTGCTGCTGCTGCGGGGCGGCAGCCCCGCAAAATGGGCTCCAGGAAAACTTTTTTGAAAACTTTTGCTTCCGGCAAAGCCCCGGGGCGGACGAAGCAGCAGCAGCTGTAGAGTTCCTCCTGAAGCAGCAGCGCAGCAGCAGCGCAGCAGCAGCAGCAGCAGCAGCAGCGTTGGCGAAGTCAGGAGGCCTTGAGAAGCATTCAAAGCACCAGATTGTTCTGCAGCGGAGTTCCTGAAGCGACAGGCGATGCACACAGCTGCTGCTGCTGCTGCTGCTGCTGCACACAGCTGCTGCTGCTGCTGCTGCTGCTGCTGCTGCAGCAAAACGCACCTGACAGCAGCAGCCGCCGCTTGCTGCGAATCGCCTGCAGCCGCAGCGAAGTCTGCGAATGCAAAGACCGCAGCCGATGGCCTTCGTCGCAAATCAGAAGGTCCACCACGCACGGCACTTCCACGCGCCTGCAGCAGCACCCTGAGCGCCTCCCAGCAGCAGCAGCAGCAGCAGCAGCAGCAGCAGCAGCAGCAGCAGCAGCAGCAGCAGCATTGCAGCAGCAGCAGCAGCAGCATTGCAGCAGCAGCAGCAGCAGCGCACCGAATGTCCTCGTAAGAAGCAATGAGGGTTTGGTTGCGTTTGGAAAAGGCGAAGCAGCAAACGGCGTCGGAGAGCTGCTGGGCAGAGCCGGAGAGCAGCAGCAGCTGCACTTTGCTGCCGAGCCATTTCTTGAACTCTGAAGAAGTTAGAGCGAGTTCAGCGCCAAACCCTAAACCCTAAACCCTAAACCCTAAACCCTAAACCCTAAACCCCAAACCCTAGGCGCTTTGGCCGCGCTCACCGCTGCGCCAGTTGGCCTTCAGGCTCGTGGGGCAAACCACCAAAGTCTTGAAAGCCTGCAGCAGCAGCAGCAGCAGCAGCAGCAGCAGCAGCAAGAGTGGTCCAGTGGTTCAGCGGAAGTGACCAGTGGTCCATTGGCCCACCCATTCGCTGAGGAGGAGCCCGTGGCAGGCCCTGGGCAGCAGCAGGCCGTCGCTGCGGCAGAAGAGCTCTTGGAAAGAAAAAGAATAAAAAGACTTTTCAAAAAAGCCTCACAAGTGGGTCTTGTGCTTCTTGAGAGAGCGCTTGCAGTACAGGACTTTGAAGGCCGCGAACTCTGCTGCAGCAGCTGCTGCAGCAGCTGCTGCAGCAGCTGCTGCTGGCAGCAGCGCAGCGCTGCAAAACTGCTTCGCTGCTGCTGCCTGCTGCTGGCTTGCTGCCCGCTTGCGGGCTGCGGGGGCCCCGCCTTCCCCCTCTGCTGCTGCTGCTGCTGCTGCTGCTGCTGCTGCAGCAGCAGCTTCCGAGGCGGAAACTCCGCAGCTTTCCGGCGATCCTGCAGTGGCAGTTCTTTTTTGTGTTGCGGAAATGCTGCGGAGAGGAATTAAAGCCTCTTCGGCCTCGGCTTTCCCGCGCTGCAGCCAGGGCGGCTGGAAGCGCTTTCGCGGCTGCGGCGCGGGCTCCATGGAAGGAAGGCGATCTGCCGCTGCTGCTGGACTTTTGTCCCCTTTTTAATCTTATTTCGCGTTTATAAACTGTTCTTGAACTCCAGAAAACAAATCTGCTGTTCAAACTCCGCTTCCTGAGAGGAACTGGCGGGTTCCGTGCAGCTTTCCGGTGGCGGTCGCCGGGTGTATGCGCAGCTCCGACAAAACCTGCAATTCAACTTTTGCGAATTCGAAACTTCTGCAACTCAGTTCTTTCAACACTTCAATTAAAAGCTGCTAAAACGCATAATATTCGCATTTTCTTATTTGTTGCAGCGAATTTTATTACGGAGTTTCGATGAGGCGCGTGCTCTCGAGTGCCTATTTCCCACTTTCTCAGAGCCTGCCTTTGCACGTTTTCGTTCGGATTCTTCAAATTCAAAAAGAGTTTATTCGAAATAGGATCAAGGAAAGTAATAATGAGATAAAGAAACTCTTAAAAGACAAAAGGAAAGTGTCAGTGAGACAGAAAAAGGTGTTTCTGTCCCGCGGAACTGCGCAGAAGCGGGCAATTCAAATAATGCAAGACCGGCGCTGCGGCCGCCGAAAAGGCGCGAATTAACTCCATTACTTTTAATTGAAAGGTATTTGAGAAGTTAAAAACATTTTCTGCAAATTAATTCGCTCAAATAGCATTATTTGGCGCCTTTCAGCGGCGGAGGCCCGCGGGAGCTGCTCCCCCGGTGGGGGGCTTGTCTTTGAAGCACTCCTTGACTTCTTGTTCAGCTTTTTTTCTCTTTTGCTTCATGGACTTCGTCTTGAGTCCTTCCAGCTGCTGCTGCTGCTGCTGCTTCTCTGCTGCTGCTGCTTTTTCCCTTTCCGTGGGCCCTTTTGCTGCTCCTTTTTCGAAAGCTGCTGCTGCCCGCTGCACTTTGCTGCCCCGCTGCTGCTGCTGCCGCCGCCCGCGCGCACTCTTCGACTGCGCGCACCCCATAATCTCCTCTTCAACTTTTTTTCCTTTTCTTTTCTTTTGCTGCAGCAGCAGCAACTGCTGCAGCTCTGCTGCAGCTCTGCTGCAGCTCTGCTGCAGTTCTGCTGCAGCTCTGCTGCAGCTCTGCTGCGGCAGCAGAGTCTCAAAACGCGAAGAAAAACGAAGCCAAAACACCCGCTGCAGCAGCAGCAGCAGCAGCAGCAGCAGCAGCAGCAGCAGCAGCAAGCCTGTGGCAGAGGGAGTCACTGCTGCCGTCTCTTGCTGCACACAGCCCACTTTTTTGGGGAAATGGAAGCAGCAAATTTGATTTAAAAAATCAAATTTGAAATTTAAATTAATTTCAAATTAATGAAAAAAGAAAAGACAAAAGATCTCCGCCAGCAGCAGCGGCGCGCTGCGTCGATTGGCTGCTAGCAGCAGCAGCAGCAGCAAGCCTGTGGCAGAGGGAGTCACTGCTGCCGTCTCTTGCTGCACACAGCCCACTTTTTTGGGGAAATGGAAGCAGCAAATTTGATTTAAAAAATCAAATTTGAAATTTAAATTAATTTCAAATTAATGAAAAAAGAAAAGACAAAAGATCTCCGCCAGCAGCAGCGGCGCGCTGCGTCGATTGGCTGCTGCTGCTGCTGCTGCTGCTGCTGCTGCTGCTGCTGCTGCTGCTGCTGCTGCATCGACCGAGACTAGCTGCAGCAGCGCGCGAGCTGCTGCTCGGGCCCAAATGGCTTCAATTTTGCAAATTAAATATCAAAATTGAAAATTAAAATCATTTTAAAACTCATTTTTCTTCATTTCATTTCCAAATCTCCCCCAGGTCTTTCAGTTTCAGCTTTTCCGAAGCTCTCCGGCGCTGCTTCCGCGAGCAGCTGCTGCTGCTGCTGCTGCTGCTTCTGCTTCTCCCCTCCTTCTGCAATAATGCTGCGTTTCCCTTTCTTAACAGCCTATCGTTTAGGGTTTAGGGTTTAGGGTTTAGGGTTTAGGGTTTAGGGTTTAGGGTTTGGCTTCCCGCAGCAGCCGCTGCTGCCGCAGC
>NW_013654560.1:0-17500 GCF_000499385.1 Eimeria necatrix
AGCAGCAGCAGCAGCAGCAGCAGCAGCAGCAGCAGCAGCAGCAGCAGCAGCAGCAGCAGCTGCAGCTGACCGATGATGCCGCCGAGGGAGTGGCCCACGAAGGAGATTTTGTCGAGGCCAGTGGGCCCGTAAAAGTCCCTCACGTGAGACAACACTTCTGCTGCCAGCCGCTCCCCCATCTCCTCTATGTCTCCTGCAGCAGCAGCAGCAGCAGCAGCAGCAGCAGCAGTAGCAGCAGCAGCAGATGATGGGAAACTGGGCGGACCAGCTGCAGCAGAAGACTCCCCAAGTCCTTTGTTTCTGCGGCGCCAGCAGCAGCAGCAGCGAAACCGCAGCAGCAGCAGCAGCCGCAAAACCGCCAAAAACAACGTCCAAACCAGCAGCAGCAGCACTGCAGCAGCAAAACCTCAGCAGCAGCAGCAGCAGCAGCAGCATTAGAGCAGCAGCAACATTCCAACAGCAGCAGCTGCATCGCAGCAGCAGCACTGCAGCAGCAGCAACATTCCACCAGCAGCAGCAGCATCGCAGCAGCAACACCGCAGCAGCAGCAGCAGCAGCAGCAACAGCAGCAGCAGCAGCAGCAGCAGCAAAGACCTTCGGTGTGTTCAATGTTTGCTGCTGAAGAGAGAAAGGCGATGTGCTGGTAAGAGGCGCAAAGAGCTGCTTTGAAAAGCCGAAAGTCCAGAGGAGTTCCTAAAAACAATTTTAATTTATTTATTTTATTTTTGTTTTACTTGTTTTGTATTTTAATTTAGTTTGTTTGTTTATTTGTTTTATTTGTTTTATTTGTTTTATTTAGTTTATTTGTTTTATTTGTTTATTTGTTTTATTTGTTTTATTTGTTTTATTTAGTTTGTTTTAATTGTTTTGTTTGCTCTGTTTTATTTGTTTTATATAGTTTGTTTGATTTATCTGTTTTATTTATTTTATTCAGTTTGTTTATTTGTTTATTTGTTTATTTGTTTCATTTTATTTGTTTGTTTTTATTTTCTTTTTTAATTTTAAAATTTCTTTTTTGTTTTTGGATTGGCCGCGAGACTCAGGGCTTTTAAAACTCTTTTTGTTTTTTGTTTTTAAAAGTTTTAAAACAATTTTAAATTATTTTTAAAGATTTTAAATTGCAGCTTTTTTATTTCCAGTGGCCTCTGTCATTCAAAATAAGAAAATAAGAAAATAAGAAAAAGAAAAAGAAAAAGAAAAAGAAGAAAAAGGAAAGAAAAAGAAGAGAAGAAAAAAAAGAGAAGAAGAAGAAAAAAGAAAAAGAAAAGAAGAAATAAATAAAAACGAAAAGAGAGAAAAAAGAAGAATAAGAAAAAGAAAACGAAAGAACTTAAGAGGAAAAAGAAAAAGAAAAAAAGAAAAGAAAAAGAAACAAAAGGAAAATAAAAAATAAAAAATAAAAATAAAAAATGAAAAATAAAAAAAGAAAAAGAACACCTCAAACAAACACGAAAAGGCAAAAAGCAAACCCCAAAAAGCCAAAAACCAAAACGAAAACAAAACCAAAGACCAAAAAACAAAAAACAAAAAACAAAAAACAAAACAAAAAATAAAAAATAAAAAATAAAAAAATAAAATCTCCAACACTTCTTCTTACCTTGCAGTCCATGAACCAAAATAAATAAATGAACTCCTTTTCTTTCCGGAGGAACACTTGGCAAATCCGACGGAGACAAAAAGCCCCCGAGGGGCAAATAGGCCCTCCTTGCTGCTGCAGCGGGGGCCCCCCCGGGGGGCCCCCCGGGGGGCCCCCCGGGGGCCCCTGGGGGCCCCCCTAGGGGGCCCCGGGGGCCCCCCGGGCCCTGGGGGGCCCCCGGGGGGGCCCCCAGGGGGGGACCCCCGGGGGGGCCCCCAGAGACTTGGGGCCCCTGGGCACCCAAGGGAGGGGAGCCCAGGCCCCAGAAGGGGGCCCCCAGGGCACGGGGGGCCCCCGGGGGGCCCCCTAGGGGGGCCCCCACTGCAGCGGGGGCCCCCAGGGGCCCCAAACACCAGCGCCTGCTGCACCAAGAACTCTCTTTGCTGCTTCTGGCTTCTCTCCAGCAGCAGCAATAAGAGTCTTCAAAGAGCACGGGGCAGTCCGAAGCTGGGGTTGCCCTGCAGCGCCACCCCACACGCTGCTGCTGCTGCTGCTGCTGCTGCTGCTGTGCTGCTGCTGCTGTGTGGTGTGGCCGCAGCAGGCACTGCGGCTGATGCGCAGCAGGGGCCGGCAGCAGCAGCAGCAGCCGAAAAACCGGCCAACGAACAAACAGCAAAAGCCACGGAATACCTCTAGCAGCAGCAGCAGCAGCAGCAGCAGCAGCAGCAGCAGCAGCAGCAGCAGCAGCAAAGGCCCTCACAGTTTGTAGTCGAGCACATCCGGCAGACGGCAGTCCAAAAAGCTCAAAGAAGACCGCCACTCTTCCTGCGAAGCAGCAACAGAGCTCTCACTCACGAGCTGCAGCAGCAGCAGCAGCAGCAGCTGCTGCTGCTGCTGCTGTTACTGCTGCAGCAGCAGCAGCAGCAACTACTGCTGCAGGCACCCTGTAAGTGCTAAAGTGAGCGTTGCTGCTCCTTTTCATTCTCATTCCCACGCTTGCAGGTGCAGCAGCAGCAGCAGCAGCAGCAGCAGCAGCGCAGCAGGGACAGCTTCGGCTCATCAAGGGCTCCGCTAGCAGCAGCAGCAGCATCATAAGCCGGCACATGTGCCAGCAGCAGCAGCAGCAGCAGCAGCAGCGCCGAACGTCAAGGACTTTGCCGCAGCAGCAGCAGCAGCAGCAAAAGAAGCCTTACAGCAAGCTGCTGCGTGTCTGTAGTTGTCTGCAGCAGCTGCAGCAGCTGCTGCAGCTTTTCAAAGCGAACGCGGGGGCCCCCCGGAGGCTCCAGTGCCCAGAGGCCGTCGAGGGCCCTTGTTTCCCCGAGCGGGGCTGCCTGCTGCTGCTGCTGCTGCTGCTGCTGCTGCTGCGGTGCAGCAGCAGCAGCAGCAGCAGCAGCAGCGTCACACGGCAGCGTGCGGTGCAAAATAAAAGGCGCCATGCTGCGGCAGAAAGAAGCTTCCCAGGCCAGACGCAGGGAGGCCACAAGCCCTGCGGAGACGCAGCAGCAGCAGCAGCAGCAGCAGCAGCAGCAGCAGCAGCAACAGCAGCAGCAGCAGCAGCAGCAATAGCAGCAACAGCGGCATAAGCTGCGGCTGTTAATTGTACTGCAGCCTATCGAAGAGCAGCAAGGCGCAGCAGCTACGGCGATAGCAGCTGCAGTGTCTAACTTGCCAGAAGTGTCGTAGGGTTTAGGGTTTAGGGTTTAGGGTTTAGGGTTTGGTACCTTTCTGAGCGTAACCGAGGCAGCAGCAAAGCCGCTGCCACGCCCCAAAGTGCTGGGCCGCCAGCGAGTGCACGTCCTGCAGCAGCAGCAGCAGCAGCAGCAGCAACAGCAGCAGCAGCAGCAGCACAGCATGCGAGGCCACAAAGGCAGAAGAAGCTGCTGCCAATGCAGCCAGCCAAAGGCTGAGGAAACTGTAGCAGCAGCAGCAGCAGCAGCAGCAGCAGCAACACTGGAAGCAGCAGCAGCAACGGCCCAGGCTCCAGCAGCGCCCCATGCAGAGGCAGGGGTATCTGATGCTGCAGCAGCAGCGGCAGCAGCAACAGAACTGCAACTTCTGCAGCAGCAGCAACAGCTGCACCGGCAGCACCAACTGCAGCAATAGCACCGGCAGCAGCAGCAGAAGCATGGACTACAGCAGCAACGGATCCAATCGCAGCAACAGTTACAACCGTCGCAGCAGCTGCAGCAGTACCAACAGCAGCAGCAGCAGCAGCAGCAGCGGCTGCAGCAGCAGCAGCAGCGGCTGCAGCAGCAGCAGCAGCGGCTGCAGCAGCAGCAGCAGCGGCAGCAGCAGCGGCAGCAGCAGCAGCAGCAGCGGCAGCAGCAGCAGCAGCAGCAGCGGCAGCAGCAGCAGCAGCAGCGGCAGCAGCAGCAGCGGCAGCAGCAGCAGCAGCAGCGACTGCAGCAGCAGCAGCAGCTCAGAGAGCAGCTGCTACTCACGGAAGTCAAGACGTCGCAGAGCTCTTCAGCAGCACAAGGAAATGAGACACGAGCAGCCAGCAGCGGCAGCTTCACAACTATAGTCCTGCTGCTGCTGCTGCTGCTGCTGCTGCTGCCGTTGCTGCTGAAGTTTTCTGTCTGCGGCAAGAGCGCAGGCGCGGGGACCCGCACCTCTACTAGCTGGAAGCCATCCGCTGCTGCTGCTGCTGCTGCTGCTGCTGTGAGTGCAGCAGGAGGCGCAGCAGCAGCAGCAGCAGAAGTTTCGGCGGGAGAAGCGGCAGCAGCAGCAGCAGCAGCAGCAGCATCTCCAGGGGCAGCAGCCGTGCCCAGAACAGCAGCAAGAGGCAGCAGCTGCCCCCCCGGCAGCTGCAAGTCTTGCTGCTGCAGCAGCGGAGACAGCAGCAGCTGAATTGCTGCAGGAAGGCAGCAGTGAAGAGCAGCAGCAGATTGCACTGTCAGGTGTACGTACGCCTCGAGGAGGCAGCGCAGCGCCACCACGTGAACAGCAGCAGCAGAAGCCACCAGTTCTGCTGCTGCCCGCATCTGCTGCTGCTGCTGCTGCTGCTGCTGCTGCTGCTGCTGCTGCTGGGTCTGGGGGCCGTTTTTCGGGGCGGGCCGTTGCTGCTGCTGCAGCAAGTGCTGTCGCTTGCAGTGCTGCAGCGCTGCTGCTGCTGCTGCTGCTGCTGCTGCGTCTTCCTGACACAACCGGGCCCCTGCTGCCAGCAAAAAGGCCTTTATAGAAGACACCACTTCCCAGCCCCCCCCACAAAGGGGCCCCCTTGGGGGCCCCCCGGGGGGCCCCCCGGGGGGCCCCCCTTGGGGGCCCCCTGGGGCCCCTTCGTCGGGCCTGCTGCTGCGCAGCAGCCTGACCCGTTGATTCCACTGCCGCCGTTGCTGCTGCTGCTGCTGCTGCTGCTGCTGCTGCTGCTGCTGCTGCTGCTGCGGGTAAAGGCCCTCGTCTTCGCTTGCCAACGGCGCTTCCCCGTGTAGGGCGGGCCCGTCGTGCTGCTGCAGCAGGCGCTGCTGCTTGCTGGCGGCAGCAGCAGCATCGGCCGCGGCTGCTGCTGCTGCTGCTGCTGCTGCAGCACGGGCCCGCTGCATTGCTGCTGCGTAGGCCTTCTCAGCAGCAGCTTTTTGTGCTGCTAAAGAAGAAGACAAAAAAGGAGACAGAGAAACTGAAGGCAGCATCGGCTTCCTGCGGAGGCGGAGGTCGAGGAGACACCCGGAAACGACCAGCTGCAGCAGCAGCAGCAGCAGCAGCAGCAGCAGCAGCAGCAGCAGCAGCAGCATGGCGGCGTTTGCGGCTGCGGCGCCTTTCGCTGGCTTCGAGAGACACGGAGTCAACTGGAGGTGCGGCAAATGAGGAGGAGACATCGCAAGCCTGCTGCTGCTGCTGCTGCTGCTGCTGCCGCTGCTGCTGCGTGAACAAAAGCAGCTGCAGCAGCTATTCCAGAAGCGCCGCCAGCAGCAGCAGCAGCAGCGACGGTGGCAACAGTTGCGGCAGCACAAACAGCAGCAGCAGCACCGGTGGCAGCAAAAGAGGCAACGGCACTGGAAGGAGCACTGAGGCAACTGCTGCAGCACAAGCAGCAGCAGCAGCAGCAGCAGCAGCAGCAGCAGCAATGCGCTCACCTCTAAGAGACTGCTGGCGTTGGACTCAAAGATGACAGGGACATAAGACATAACGCCTAAACGCAACAGCAACCCCAGCAGCAGAATGCTTCCTGTTGCTGCAGCAGCAGCAGCAGCAGCTGCTGCTGCTGCTGCTGCCGTTAGCGCAGCAGCCTGCGGCAGCAATAGTATATCGTGCCCAGCAAAGAGGCAGCAGCAGCACTAACAGCAGCAGAAGTAGCAATGACAGCAGCAGCAAACAAAGCATCAGCAGCAGCTGCTGCGGCAACGAAACCAACCATGACAGCAGCAGCAGCAGCAGCAGCAGCAGCAGCAGCAGCAGCAGCTCTGACCTCTGAGGAGGTTCCGCACTAAAAGCCATCGCCCAGCAACAGCAACTGGCTGTGATTTCACCTTCTTCTGGTGCTCGTGCTGCGGATGGCGCTGCTGCTGCTGCTGCTGCTGCTGCTGCTGCTGCTGCTGCTCACGTGTGACTCCGTTTGCTGCTGCGTGTGCTTCTTGCTGCTGCACATCTTTGCTGCCCGTGTCCCCGCTGGCCCCGCCCTGCTGCTGAACTTGCTGCTGCTGCTGCTGCGGGCCTCCTTCAGCAGCAAAGGGGTCTGCCGTATTGCTGCTGCTGGCGGGAGCTGCCGCCGCGCGTCCACCGGCAGCAGCAGCTGCTGCTGCTGCTGTTGCTGCTGCAACGTTTCCAGGGGTGTACAGCAGCAGCAGCTGCAGCACACAAGCTGCTGACTGCAGCGCAGCAAAAGAGGAGAAGGGAAGCCCCAGCCGATAGACCACCACCTGCGACAATCGCACCTGAGCACCGCAGCAGCAGAGGCAGCAGCAGCAGCAGCTGCAGCAGCAGCAGCAGCAGCAGCAACAGCAACAGCAGCAGCAGGAACAGTTGGACAGCCGCTGCAGCGACGCACAGCAACAGCAAAGCCGCCGCAAGCGCTGCGCTCAGCAGCAGCAGCACCTCAGCAGCAACAGCACCTCGCAGCATCACCTCACCAGCAGCAGCAGCAGCAGCAGCAGCAGCAGCAGCAGCAGCAGCAGCAGCAGCAGCACTGCGAGGGCCAACTCACCTGTTCGTCGCAGTACTTTATAAAGAACTGTTTGCTGCTGAAAGAGTTTCTTTCTGTGTCTCCTTCGCAGTCGCTGCTGCAGAGGGGGGCCCCCCTGGGGGCCCCCCGGGGGCCCTCCCTTGCCCCCGGTGCTGCTGCTGCTGCTGCTGCTGCTGCTGCAGCAGCAAAGTGCATGCACGGCACAGCAGCTATTGCTGATTCCCCCCGCCAGTCAGCAGCCACGTTGTGCAGCAGGAAGGAAGGCGGGTGCTGCAGCAAGGAGACGTTGTCTGCTGCTGCTGCTGCTGCTGCTGCTGCTGCTGCTGACCCGGAGGACAGTCCCCCCGCTGCTGCAGCCGGCGAATCCTGGTGCTTGGATTGCTGCTGCTCAGCAGCAGCAGCAGCAGCAGCAGCAGCAGCAGCAGGCTTCTCCGCGTCGGCCTCTGTGGGGTAGAGGACTTCGGTGCTGGGGTGTACGTACACCTGAGCCTCTATTCGGTAAGTCCCCTGGTGCAGCAAATCAATATTTTTAAAAGAACAAAACTGAAGACACAACTCAAACACTGCATGCAGCGCCATTTCCACAAACTGCTGCTGCTGCTGCTGCTGCTGTTGCTGCTGCTGTTGCTGCTGCTGCTGCTGCTGTTGTTGCTGCTGGTGGTGGTGGTGCTGCTGCTGGTGGTGCTGCTGCAGGCACCGTTGCAGTTGATGCTGCTGCTGCGGCTGGTGCTGCTGCTGCTGTTCTTAAT
The DNA here is from genome assembly GCF_000499385.1 of Eimeria necatrix. Taxonomy (NCBI): domain Eukaryota; phylum Apicomplexa; class Conoidasida; order Eucoccidiorida; family Eimeriidae; genus Eimeria; species Eimeria necatrix. The sequence continues at coordinate 7,445 of NW_013654560.1, forward strand.
GCAGCCGTTGCTTTTGCTGCTGTGATACTGCTGGAGTCGCTGCAGCAGCAGCAGCTGCTGCTGCTGCTGCGGATAAACAGCTGGTGCTGCTGCTGCGGCGTTTCTGCTGCAGGCGCCGTTGCTGCGGCTGCTGTTGCAGTTGCTGCTGCTGCTACTTCAGCTGGGCTGCTGCTGTGCTTTCGGTGATTCCTTGCTGCTGCAGTCTCTGTCGCTGCTGCTGCTGCTGCAGTTGCTGCTGCGGTTGCTGCTGCTGCTGCTATCTTGCCTGAATCTGCAAACGCAGCAGCAGCTGCTGCAGCCCTCCCCTCTACCTCAGCAGCAGCTGCTGCGCAGGGAAGAGGGGCCCCCAGGGGGCCCCTTTGGAATAAGTTGAATAGGAGGGTTTGCTGCGGGGCCCCCTGGCGCTGCTGCAACTGAGGCAGCAGTAGTTGCTGCCTGCTTTTTGCTGCTGCAGCAGCAGGAGCAGCAAGTACGAAGGGCGAGAACAGCAGCTGATAGGAGAATTCAGGGCCTGCTGCTGCTGCTGCTGCTGCAACAGCAGCGCGAACGCTGCAGCAGCCGCAGCAGCAGCAGCTCTCGGGGCCGCCCAGGAGCTCTCCGGCTCTAGAATTTCTCCTTTTTTGAATTAAAATGGACAAAAATGACTCAAATAAACTCAATAAATGAACAAATATTAAACAACAGCTAAACAAAGCCCCCGCAGCAGCGGCCGGGGCCCCCCAGGGCTTCGGCAGCAGCCGGGGGCCCCCAGGCCAGCTGGGGTAGTTGTGGAGAGAAATAGAGCATTTAATAAATGAAATTAAAATAGTTTTTAATTATTTTATTTATTTGAATGAATAAAGAAAGAAAAAGGAGAAGAATGCCGAGAAGGGGGGGCTGCTCGCTGCCGCCCGCTGCAGACACCCGAAGGTGTATGTACACCTTGAGGTGTACATACACCCGAAAAGGCGAACCAGTGGCGTATGTACATTTGAGGTGTACATACACCCCAAATGGCAAACAAATAAAAAACTAATTCGACAAAGTTCGCAGAATGAGAGCTAATGGACCACGTGCTGCAGCAGCAAGTTCTTCAGGCGCTGCTGCTGCTGCTGCTAACCCATGCTGCAGCAGGCGCAGCAGCAGCAGCAGGCGCGGCAGCAGCAGCAGCCGCTGCTGCTCCTCAGGCCTGCACCTCTAGCTAGCCAGCTAGCTAGCTAGCTAGCTAGCTAGCTAGCTGGAACAGCACAGTGTCTGTACACCAATTAAAAAGGGACCATTTCTAAAAGAAGAAAAACCTGTTGTCTTGTGTACATACACTGCTGGTCCTGCAGAAGTGGAAAAGTGCAAAAAAGAAACTAATTAATTAAATTAAATAATTAATAAAACAATTAAATAAAATAATAAGCTAATTATTTATATAAAACAAATTAATAAAACAATTAAATAAAATAATAAAAATGATTTTAGAAAACGTGCAGCCGAGGGCATCAGCAGAGGCGCTGGGGTGTATATACACCTGAAATTAATTAAGTTGGACTCCAAGAAGAAACTTGAGGTGTACAGACAGCTCCAATTTAGTCGCATTAAATTCAATTAAAGGCCGTTCGGGTGTATGTACACCTGAAATTAGTTAAATTGGATTTAATTCGGGTGTATGTACACCTGAAATTAATTAAATTGGATTTAATTCGGGTGTATGTACACCTGAAATCAGTTAAATTGGATTTAATTCGGGTGTATGTACACCTGAAATTAATTAAATTGGATTTAATTCCGGTGTATGTACACCTCTAAATTCAAATACACTTTTCGTTTTCATGCTGCAGAGCTCCAGTGTCTAGACACCCTCTCTCCTTGCGCGCTAGGGTTTAGCGTTTAGGGTTTAGGGTTTAGGGTTTAGGGTTTGGACGCTGCAGCAAGTGTAGGCGCCGGCTGAAGGAGGGCCACCAGCAAACCCTAAACCCTAAACCCTGAACCTTGACACTAAACTCTAAGCCTTAAACCCTAAACCCTAAACCCTAAACCCTAGCTGGCTGGCGCTGCTGCAGCACCAGAGCAGCAGCAAATGCATGCGCAGCAGCTCCGCTGGACACTAAAAAGCCCCAAAGGCTGGAAGCTGCTAGCTGCTAGCTAGCTGCAGCTAGCTAGCTCCTTGCTGCAGCTAGCTAGCTACTTGCTGCAGCTAGCTAGCTACTTGCTGCAGCTAGCTAGCTGCAGCCGGCTAGCCACAGCTAGCTAACCAGAGGCAACCAGCCCTAGCTAGCTAGCCACAGCTAGCTAGTCACAGCCAGCTAGCCATAGTTAGCTAGCCATGGCTGGCCGGCCACAGGCAGTTACACATGGCTAGCTAGCCGTAGCTAGCTAGCCATGGCTAGCTAGCCACAGCTACACAGCCACTGCTAGCTAGTCAGCGCTAGCCAGCCACGGCTAGCTAGCCGAAGTAAGCTAGCCGCGGCCAGCTGGTGGCAGCTAGCTAGGCGCAGCTAGCTAGCCACAGCAAGAGAGCCCCAGCTAGCTAGCTGCAGCTAGCTACCCACAGCATGAGGGCCCCAGCTAGCTAGCTGCAGCTAGCTAGCTGCAGCTAGCTAGGCTCCATTGGCAAGGCACAGCAAGGGAGCCACAACCAGTGAGCCACTCTCAGCCGCCAACAGCTAGCTAGCGGTAGCTAGCTAGCAGCAGCTAGCTAGCCATGGCTAGCTAGCCGCAGCCTGCTGGCAGCAGCCAGCTGGCAGGAGCCAGCTAGCCGCAGCTAGCTAGCCGCAGTTAGCTAGCCGCAGCTAACTAGCCGCAGCAGCAGCTAGCTAGCCGCAGCCCCAGCTAGCTAGCCGCAGCTAACTAGCCGCAGCAGCAGCTAGCTAGCCGCAGCCCCAGCTAGCTAGCCGCAGCCTCAGCTAGCTAGCCGCAGCCCCAGCTAGCTAGCTGCAGCTAGCTAGCTGGGGGGCGGGGAGTGGGGTCGCTGTGGGGCCCCGCGGGCTTTGCATGCAGCAGCAAAGCAGCCCCAAGGGGGCCCCCCGGCCCAATTTCTTGACCATTTGCTGCTGCTGCTGGGCCTTTCTGACTGTTTGCTGCTGCTGCTGCTGCTGGGCCTTTCTGACTGTTTGCTGCTGCTGCTGCTGCTGGGCCTTTCTGACCATTTGCTGCTGCTGCTGGGCCCCTCAGCAGCAAATGGCGGCTGGGGGCCCTCCAAGGCCTGCTGCTCAGCAGCAGGTGTGGGGCCCCAGGTGTACAGACAGCTGCCGAGCTGCTGCTGCTGCTGCTGCTGCTGCTGCTGCAGCTGCTGCGCGCAGGCTGACTGTACACCTCAGCAGAGCCGGAAGCTGCAGCTGCTTCAGATTTTCACTTAAAATAAATCTAAATTTGTTTTAAATGGATCAAATTAAATGCATTTTATAAAAAAAGAAGAAAAAAGAAATAAATGCAGATTTTCGAAGCTGCAAAAGGGTACTGGGGGCCCCCGGGGGCCCCCTGGGGCGCCTGGGGGCCCCCAGGCGCCCCAGGGGGCCCCAGCTGCTGCTCTCCTGGGCCGGTCTTTTGGATGAGTGTACAAAACCCTAAACCCTAAACCCTGAACCCTAAACCCTAAACCCTAGATCTTTAATTTGGGGCCCCGAGGCCCGCAGCGCCGCCTCTACAGTCGCTGGGGGCCCCAAGGGGCCCCCGAATCTGCAAAGGCGGGGGCCCCACGATCTTCCGCAGCAGCAGCAGGAACAGCAGCAACTGCAGCAGGAACAGGGGCAGCAGCAGCGGGGCTAGCAGCAGCAGCAGCAGCAGCAGGAGACGCTTCAGCTGGGGCGAGCAGCAGCAGCAGCAGAATGCTGGTCCCTGGGGGCCTCCCGCTGCTGCTGCCCCCACTGGGGGCCCCCCCAAGGGCCACCCTAGCGAATTGTCTCCGCTGCAGCAGCAGCAGAATCACCATCCGCAGCAGCAGCAGCAGCAGCAGCAGCAGCAGCAGCAGCAGCAATGTGCTGCCCTTTGGGGGCCCCCTGCGCCTGTCTGCTTCTCGCCTAAGGCATGTGCCCGGCGCCAGCCGCATGCGCTGGCCCTACCAGCCCCCTGCTGCTGCTGCTGCTGCAGCAGCAGCAGCAGCAGCAACAGCAGCAGCAGACTGGAGAGAGATTGTGCGAGTGCCCCTCAGGAGTCCAGACACTGGAGAGCCCATTGACTGGCTCAACGAGGCCCCAAAGTCCCTGTAAGTCACCCCACACACTAGGGGGCCCCCTTGGGCCCCAGGGGGCCCCCCTGGGCCCCAGGGGGCCCCCTTGGGCCTCAGGGGGCCCCATTGAGGTTCTGAGTGGTCTTAGAGGGGACTTTTAAAGCTTTAGGGGGCCCCAGGGGAGACTCTTAAGTAGTTAAGGGGTCTAAAGGGCTCTAGGGGGCCCCCTGGTACCCTAGGGGGCCCCCTGGTACCCTAGGGGGCCCCCTGGTACCCTAGGGGGCCCCCTGGTACCCTAGGGGGCCCCCTGGTACCCTAGGGGTCTGTTGGGGCCCCAGTTGGGTGTTGGAGGCCCCCAGGACGTGCGCTGCTGCCGCTGCTGCTGCTGCCGCCGCCGCTGCTGCTGCCGCTGCTGCTGCTGCTGCTGCTGCTGCTGCTGCTGCTGCTGCTGCTGCTCAGGGTGGAAGGAGCTGCTGCTGCTGAAGAAGTGGTGGAAATAAAAAACTTGCCGATGGGGAAAACCCCACAGTTCCTTCAAGAGAGGTTGGCGAGGGTTTTGAGTCGCTGCGGAGGTGTACGTACACCCCACGTGCTGCAGCACACTCGCGACCCTTTCCAGCCCCAAGGCAGCGCCTACGTCGCCTTCGCAGAGTCCGCAAACCCTAAACCCTAAACCCTAAACCCTAAACCCTAAACCCTAAACCCTAAACCCTAAACCCTTTCCAGCCCCAAGGCAGCGCCTACGTCGCCTTCGCAGAGTCCGCAAACCCTAAACCCTAAACCCTACACCCTAAACCCTAAACGCTCTTTGGCTCGAGGGGGCTGCTTACGTCTCTTACCTCGAGTCCGCAAACCCTAAACCCTAAACCCTAAACCCTAATCCTAGACTCCCCGCTCTGGCTACACTTGCTGCCGCAGCGTAGCCTTCGCAGTCAGTTTCCCCCCCTGCTGCTGCTGCTGCTGCTGCTGCTGCTGCTGCTGCTGCTGCTGCTCAGCCGCGCTGCTGCGCTGCGGGCCGTGCGGCTGCCGCTGCGGCTTCCGGTGTCTCTACACTCCCGCGTGCTGCAGCTGCAGCACGTGGCTTCTGGCTGCTGCAGCGACGAGGTGTACATACACCGCAAACTGGACGCGAACAGAAACATTCTTTTTCTCGCCAGGCCAGTCTTTTCCTCTTTTGTTTATTTGCCATTTTATTTAATTTAAAATGCATTTTAAATAATTTGCCATTTTATTTTATTTAAAATGCATTTTAAATTACATTTAAAAATATTTAAATGCTTTTTAATCTTTTCCAATTATTTAAATGTGTTGCATTCAATTCTGCGCTCTGTGGCGGGGCGATTTCGCCAAGTCTGAGGTGCGGGTTTAGGGTTTAGGGTTTAGGGTTTAGGGTTTAGAGTTTAGGGTTTAGGGTTTAGGGTTTAGGGTTTAGGGTTTGCAGGCAAATGTACGTGGCGCTCTGCCGCGAGGGGACCCCCATGACGATTTCTGCTTTATGTCAGCGGGCTTTAGTTCGGCCCCTTTTCGAGGAGCGATCGATCCCGCTCCTTGGGGATCGATCGATCCCAGCTCCCGGGGATCGATCGATCCCAGCCTCAGGGGATCGATCGATCCCAGCCTTAGGGGATCGATCGATCCCAGCTCCTGGGGATCGATCGATCCCAGCTCCTGGGGATCGATCGATCCCAGCTCCTGGGGATCGATCGATCCCAGGTGGTGGGGATCGATTGATCCCAGTCCTTAGAGAGCGATGGACCCCACACGGGTGGGATCGATCGACCCCACACGGGTGGGATCGATGGATCCCCGGGAGCTGGGATCGATCGATCCCCAGGAGCTGGGATCGATCGATCCCACACTCCCGAAGGGCCTGGAGGGAGGCCCGCAGCTGCGTCGCTCTTGTCTTTGGCTCTTGGCAAAACTTCTTAGCAGCAGAACCTTTCAACGAACTCTTCCTCGTTCTCAACGGTGAGCAGCAGCAGCAGCAGCAGCAGCAGCAGCAGCAGCAGCAGCAGCAGCAGAAGCAACAGCAGCAGGCGCTGCTGCTGCAGAGAAGCAGCAGCAGCTGCTGCTGCTGCGAAAAAACAGAAGTATAAAAGGCAGACACGGCGGGCGGGCCTCCTTCAAATTACTCATTGTTGCTGCTGCTGCTGCTGCTGCTGCTGCTGCTGTTGCTGCTGCTGCTGGCATGTCCACTCAGGTGACAAGAAGAGCAGCAGCGACAGCGCCTCCACTGCCGACACAACAGCAGCAGCAGCGCAGCAGCAGCAGCAGCAGCAGCAGCAGCAGCAGCAGCAGCTGCTGCTGGCTCCGCGGTTGGTGGCTCCCGAGCAGCTAGATGTGCTGCTGAAAAGAGGCAGCAGGCTGCTGCACCGCAAGCTGGAGGCGGAGCTGTCTGTACACTGGAGAGAGGGGAAGCCCGAGCTGCCAGAGTGAGGCTTGGGTGCTGCTGCTGCTGCTGCTGTAGCTGCTGCTGCTGCAGCCGCTGCTGCTGATGTAGCTGCTGCCGCTGCAGTCGCTGCTGCTGCTGCTGTAGCTGCTGCTGCTGTAGCTGCTGCTGTAGCTGCTGCTGCTGCTGTAGCTGCTGCTGCTGCTGTAGCTGCTGCTGCTGCTGTAGCTGCTGCTGCTGCTGTAGCTGTTGCTGCTCCCGCACTAGCTGGTGCTGCGACGGCGGCTCAGCAGCCGAAAAAGGCGGCCTCCAGAGTTGCTGGGTGCCGCTGCTGCCACTGCTGCTGCTGCTGCTGCTGCTGCTGCTGCTGCTGCTGCTGCTGCTGTTGCTGCAGTGAGACAAAGAAGCAAATTGACCGCTGGCTGCACAAAGAGCCACTGCCTGAAGAACTGCAGACATGGTCCCGCAGCAAGGACTTCTACAAGTAAGACGCTGTGCTGCTGCTCTTGCTGCTGCAGCTGCTGCTACTGCTGCTGCTGCTGCTCTTGCTGCTGCTGCTGCTGCTACTGCTGCTGCTGCTGAGGACTGCGTCTCTTTTGTTTCTTTGTGTCTCCAGAATCCACGATGAAAGACACCAGTTTAAATTGAGGCTTCGAAAAGAAAGAAAAAAAGCTGAGCTGCAGCGCCGGCTGCAGCTGGCAGCAGCAAAACGGCTAGCGGAGCAGCAGCAGCAGCAGCAGGAGCAGCAGCAGCTGCTGCTGCGGCGGCAGCAGCCGCTGTAGCAGCAGCTGTGCTGCCGATCCTGCTCAGTGGCCTAGTCGCTGGAACCGCTGCAGCAGCAGCAGCAGCAATAAGCTGCAGCAGTAGCAGCAGCAGCAAGCTGCAGCAGCAGAGACGGCGTGCTGCCCCCGAGAGGCCTAGGGTTTAGCAGCAGCAGCAGCAGCAGCAGCAGCAGCAGCTTATTGATACTGAGATAGTAACTAACTCAGCTGCAGCGTAGACGGCGGGCAGCACTTCTGTCTTTCCATTGCCCAAACCCTAAACCCTAAACCCTAAACCCTAAACCCTAAGCTCTGAGTCCAGACGAACAAATGCGGCGACGATAGAGACGGACTTCGGCAGCCAAACCCTAAACCCTAAACTCCAGCAGTTGTAACGAGACACTAAACCCTAAACCCTAAACCCTAAACCCTAGGGGTGGCGGAGGACCGCTGAGCTGTGGAGCGCAGCTCGCTGAATAGATCGGCCAAACCCTAAACCCTCAAAAACCCTGGGTCCTAAACCCTCAGGAATCCTAAACCCTAAACCCTCGCGGCCCCCAGCCCTAAACCCTAGGGCGCTGCACGCCCGGGGCTTTGGGGTTTGCTGAGGGTCTAGAGTTTTAATTAGGGTTTGTGTTTCTTTTGTCGTTGCATTTAGTCGCAAGGGTTTAGGGTTTAGGGTTTAGGGTCTAGGGTTTAGTTTTAGGGTTTAGACTCGCAGCCCCGCACGGCTTGGCAGCAGCAGCTGCGCCCTCCTTTGTCGTGCAGCGCTTGGGTGTAGGGTTTAGGGTTTAGGGTTTAGGGTTTAGGGTTTAGGGTTTTGAGTGCGTCAGCGCAGCCATTGGTGGGGCTCGAATCCCGAAGCTGTGTTTCCTAAACCCTAAACCCTAAACCCTCGGAGCCTCGGGGCCCCTGCAGCGTGGGGCCGCGCCCCGCAGCTGCTGCTGCTGCATGCGTTGCTGCTGCTGCTGCTGCCTTCTGTTTTCTTTTGTCTTCTTTTAAAGAACAATTTTTGCTGCTGGACTTTGTGGGGTTTGTGGGAGCTGCCTGTACACCCCAGACGCCTGCTGCCGGAGGTAGCAGCAACGCTCGCCGATCCCGCTGCTGCTGCTGCTGCTGCTGCTCTTGCTGCTGCTGCTGCTGCTGCTGCTGCTGCAGCTCTTTTGCTGCTGTGAGGGAGCGCCCAAACGAGAACAGAAGCCCTCAGCTAGCGGTTGGGGCCTTGAGGAGCGCGGGCTGTGGGGATTCTGCTGCAAGTGCCTAGGGTTTAGGGTTTAGGGTTTAGGGTTTAGGGTTTAGGGTTTGTCGACTATGGCGGGCGCCCCGACACAGCAGCAGCAGCAGCAGCAGCTGCGGCAGCTGCTGGAGGCCTCCCTGGAGCCCTCGACGGCGAAAGCTGCTTCCGAGCAGATCCGCCAGCTGCTGCAGCAGCAGCAGCAGGAGCAGCAGCAAACTGTTTATTTGCTGCTGGCAGATGAAGCCCTCAGGGGGGAAAAGGAAGAGCTGCGGCAGCTTGCTGCTGTGCTGCTGCGCCGCAAAGCAGCCAAAGCCTTCAGCTGCATGCAGCCCAGCCAGCAGGTGCGCGCTTCTAGGGTTTAGGGTTTAGGGTTTAGGGTTTAGGGTTTAGGGTTTAGGGTTTGGCTTCCCCCGCCTTCTCCCCTTCCCCCCCTCCACACGAAGCCCTCGCCCCGCTCACGCCTCCGCTCCCCCGCTGCTGCTGCTGCTGCTGCTGCTGCTGCTGCTGCTGCTGCTGCTGCTGCTGCTGCTGCTGCTGCTGCAGTCGGAGTTTACGGAGTCTCTGGTGCAGCGGCTGGGGGCCGAAGCTTCCAAACCCGTGAGGGTTTCTCTCTGTCACCTTTTGGCTGCTTTGCTGCGGCTGCCGCAATTCGACGAGGCGAAGACACGACACGTGCTGCAGCTGCTGGCGGCGCCGCTGCTGCAGCAGCAGCAGCAGCAGCAGCAGCAGCAGCAGCAGCAGCAGCAGCTGCAGCAGCTCCAAGTTGCTGCTGTCGAAGTCTTCGCCGCTTACGTCGACAGCGGCGACGGCGCAGAGGCTTTCTTCGACGAGCTCGTCCACATCTTCACAGAAGGTAAAATTAAATTAATTAAATTAATTTAATTTAATTAAATTAATTAAATTAAATTAATTAAATTAATTAAATTAAATTAATAATTAATTAATCAGTCTAATTAATCAATTAATTAATCAATTAAGTTAATTAATTGAACTAGTTGATCAAATAGTTCGCTTCGCGCAGTCGTAGCAGCAGCAGCAGCAGCAGCAGCAGCAGCAGCAGCAGCAGCAGCAGCAGTTTAGCCAAGTACTTGATTTCGCGCAGCAGCAGCAGCAGCAGCAGCAGCAGCAGCAGCGCGCGTGCTGCGGCGTGGGGTGTACGTACAGCTCTGGCGGCGAGCGACAGCAACGAGGGTTTGGCAGCTCCTTCTTTCGAGGGTCTCCGCGGCCTGGCCGAGGACGCAGTGGACCCTTCTCAGCAGAAAAAAGTAGGGTTTAGGGTTTAGGGTTTAGGGTTTAGGGTTTAGGGTTTGGGGTTTAGGGTTTGGGGTTTGGGGTTTGGGGTTTAGCCTGCGGCGGGGCCGCTTGCGGTGCAGTGGTTGGGGCGAAGCGCCGCTCGGCGTGCGGCTCGGCGTTCAGGGCCCGGCCTAGGGTTTAGGGTTTAGGGTTTAGGGTTTAGGGTTTAGGGTTTAGGGTTTGGGGTTTGTGCTGCAGCTGTTCGCACTAATGCCGAGAGTGACTGCAGTAATAGAAAAGG
>NW_013654561.1:0-20278 GCF_000499385.1 Eimeria necatrix
GTGCTGAATATCTTGACGCTTGAAAGAGGTCAGTTGACAAAATTTGCACAATTATCAGAAACAGCAAGGACGAATATAACCTCGCTACAATCGTTAGCCTTGCGCAGCAGATTGTCATATTGAACAGCCTGACCCAAAATAGAATACTAATGAAGCTCGCGTGAGCTCTGCCTTTATTCGCATCTAATAATGACTTTGTAGTGCTACGTTCGTTTGCTTTTCTTCAAATATCTCTATAGAGCCGCGATAAAAGACGAATCTGCAGTTCTCGTGCTCACCACAAACGCTATTGATGCAATAAATTTTCATGAGCGTGAACCATCATCAGGCCTTGCAGTTACATGCCAACGCAAAAGCCTGCTCTGCAGCCGCCACCCACAACGTATCTTCCGCGCACCCATCATCTACCTATACCTACGCCCTGCACATTCAACACATTTTATTCAAGAGAACATCCTGAATTAGTCCAGACGAACCTATGCGAAAAAGGCTCAGACACCCGACGTATGAGGGACACCGCGCTGCGGGCTGCCGAAGCTGCCCAAGGTTTATGCATGCAGACGTTGGCACATTAGGAAGCGAAAAGGGTGTATCCTGAGGAGACTTCGCGGTTCTTACGCAGGACACTGCCTAGCACTCCACTGCACCCTAAACATTCTTACGCTAACAATGCGTATGCTGACGCTAATTAGGCAAGCAGTTGGTTCTTGGCGGCAGGACGTGCCACAGACATCTGGCACCAGAGGCGCACAGTCGATTAAAAATCACCAACGAGCCTTTCCTGCTTCTGTATGCCTCTTACTCAAACCACGATATCGACAGCAATGCGCCGAAACAGAGTGAACGCGCTCTTACCCGTTGGTAAGCAACTATCGTACGACTTTGCTCGTTCAATGCAAACAGCAGTGAGGCACGTGCAGCACTGCTTGTCTCCACGGCCTAGCTCCCTTTTTCTTAGTGTGAATGTCGCTGATTGCATGTTTGTTATAGACGAGCACGCACTTGTTCGTGTCTATTCGGAAATATTTTGTCCGTGTGTGTGTGACGTTTGGGTTATGTAAACATAAAATTATTTGAGTGCGTTCCAGTGCGTTGTCACCTACTGGCTGCAATCATCGTGGAAGAGGTTGATTTGGACGCTGCCTTTGCTTCGTGTGTTCTCTAACATACCGTTGGCTCACGCAGGCACTCAAGTTAGAGAACGGGTGATAAGTGCAGCTTAGCTCATTCCACGGAAGAGCAAACATGCATGTCGCCCGCACGAAAACGCCTTGCAGGGTTAACGACAAAAACCGCGCTCGTGGAGTTCAAAGCTATTGCAAGCCATTCGGTGGCACCATGATCCGGCTCCCATTCAGCAGCAGTTTTATTCGAGTTTTTTCAAAATAAAGCGTGTGCGAAGGCGAGCAAGGATTCTTTAAGTACGATTTTCCATTCCTAACCTGGTTGATCACGCAGAGTCGTAACATAGTGCTTGTCATATGCGAACGTGATGTGTTGCATTAAACGCGCTTACAGGCTTCATAGGACGACTACTCGCATCCAGGGATTTCATGCAAAAGTTTTTTCGTGTCCTTGCACTGTTGTCGTTGATCGCTAAATTTCGCCGAACGTCCATCACTCCTTGCAAAACAGAAAGCAGAGCCGCAGTTCTTGGATACGGACCTAAAATCGTAATTATAAATTATCTGCGATCGATTGAATGTTATGTTACCGAGGCCCAGGAGCAGCACAAACACTGGACGCGCAATCAGCATGCAGTCTGCGGATTGTGTATATCCAAACGCCACTGCGTCCACAGATGCACACTTAATGCACACTTAATGACGAGTGCCTGTACAACGCGTCACAGGAAAGCTTTTGTACCTCGCTTTAGGCTTCACCAAACAACACGTTAATGCTAAACAGCAGACACTTCACGGCGATTCATCATACTTTGTCTACTGAAACGTTGCGTTCATCGTGGCGTACTCCCTGAAACAACAATTGTAAGCTACAGGGTGCTCTCCGTATTTCACCTACAAAGTCCCCTACGTTTATAATGAGCAGCCCAGAATCAGTCCGACGTATTGGCGCAAGTGGAGTGAGGAACACGGCTCAGCTCACGAAACACGGATATTTTCCCAGGAAGACAATGCTTACGGGAATATTTTGACAGTCCAGCAGCTGAAGCGTCTTTATAAAATTTCAAACTGCTACGTGACACTTCGTGCCTATCGCACCCATCAGAAAGCTCCAAGTGGCCAACAGTGGAAAACACAATTTAGGCCGGACACAACCATCTCAAAGGCAATGATCTACACAGTAATTAACGATACAGTGTAAAGGTGAGAAGTTCGGCAACAGCCAGCGTGACGGGCTCCAGTGCACCAAGAGCCCTATCAATCTTTGGAATGATGCATGAAATGGCAAGATTGATTTTTCCCGCAGTGAATGTTCGTTGCATTGCACAAGTAAAAGAGAGTTCACACGCGCATTGGAGAGCGTGCTGCCAGATAGATCTACCCTGGTGGAATAAGTGTTGTCTTTCACGAACGTGACGCGAGCAATATGCTGCACTTCGCGCGAAGCAACATACGACCGACGCTTCGTTACACGACAAACATTCATTTGGACAAGCACCAGGTTGTAGGAACGCAGACTAGTAGAACGCCAAAACGCAAGAGTCCCCCAACCTATCCTCGAACCTATCTTAGATATTGAGTCAGGAAGGTCCAACGAGGCCTGGCGCTACGTACTGGCTGTGTCATAAATTGATATACCAAGAGGCCGTATCACAGACGAGCCAAGCGTCGTAAACACTCAGGCAGGCACAATCGCGGGGAAAAGTAGAAACTTTCGTATTCAAAAAGGTCTCGTGTCCTATAACGCTCTGTTTGAAGTTAAATCCGGTAAAATCACTTGGCAGTTTCACACTGAAACACAGATAATCCGCAAACACAATCATTTCATGCTTTATATTCGTAGTCGGTATTTTACGAAAAACACGTATTTGCTTGATCCGCCTATAGCAATTCCAATCCGGCAATCTGCCACCGCGATGTGCGACAGATTCCAGTGCGCAAAGGAACTACCAGTGACTGTTTTTCAGTTCCACGCTGAAAAGACACACCACCTGGACACGAGCGATAAAAATATTTCCCTGCGTTTTCCACGCTGGCACAAAAGATTTTGGCTAACAGAACAATATGCAGTTTCTTCTTCGAGTCATCCTCGCTGCCACTTCCAGCAACATATTTATAAAGACGAGAAACCTAGCAAATATCACAAAATTAATGTACACAGTTGAATCCGACAAAGCCCCATAGCATTGGAAATTGTGTTGCCGGCGAAGTAGTTGCCTTAGCGGCCTGAAGTAGTCCTTTTTAAGCTTCTTTAGAAACGCTATGCAGATGTTTTTGTCAACGAATTGCAGCTTGTGATATCTAAAAACCCGCTAAGCGCTTACTCCCTGAATAATTATCGCAAACCTTGTCCAATGCCAAGACAGCAGCATTGTACAAGAATTCGAATATCGTGGAGCGCCCCGGATTCTGTTAATTGTCACCCCAATGCCAGTCCTGACATTGTAACCATGTCAACGCGCGAGATCTTTTTCCATAAAGCGCACGCGCAAGTATTCGGCTCGCAGCAAAAATAAAGACCAAAACGAAAATCGCTTCGATGCAAAGTGTAGACGCCCCAGTCCGCGAGATCAATTTGTGGGGAACATGACTTCTGCCAATTCGTCGAGGGCTTCAACACGATGCAAATCGTTACTGCGAGGCTGTCTATAGCTGTTTCCTGCTGGGGGGTTCGCGTCCCTCTTCTGCAGTAAATTTACTGATAACGACACAGTTACTATACCACAAATAGGCCTATCATTTTATCAGATTTGATACAGCTGAAAAGCATGTGGCATGCTCGCACATAGTTATGACATTGCGACGGGTACCTCATAAATGCTTTGACAAACGCATAATATACTCGACCCCGACATCCACTCACAGATCCTCGTGACGTTACTAACGACAGATGGCTCAACACAAACAGCGTGTCAGCTTCCTCACCCTCTGTGCAACACTTTGTACATTTTATCGGCCCAAGTACGTTCCATATCGGGAGTAAGGGGGCCACAGCTTACACGTCCTGCACTTCTACGTTCAAAACTGAGTCACGCCTAATATATAGCGTATCCAATCATCCTACTATGACTTTTTGTGCCGCTACAGGCATGTTTTAGGAACGACACAAGCAGGCAAGCCAGCCAATGGCGGTTAGATCTTTCAAGAGTCTTGTTGTGTGGAAGGTATTAGCCCCATTTCGTATCCCTTGGCAGCTTACAGGCTGCAATAAGCTAACTTAGGAAATTTTGAGTTCTTTCTTTCCGGAACGCGGCAGAACATCGGATGATGGCAACTCTAACACCGCATCTTAGATTCATTATTCTTCGACTTGGCGGCAAATTTAGTCGTTTTTATCGATTCAAGGTGGCTTTCAATCTTTATAAAAAATCTAGTACTGAACATTATTAAGGTACGCCGAAAAGCAGCAAACATATTGCAGTCCAATTTCTTGTGCACAGAACAGATAGAAGCAGACACACTCTTCGCAAGAAACGATAGACATCCGTGCATTCGGCACGAGACACGCACGCGGGGCACTCTTTCACTCTCCAAGACGAGCTGAGCAACGTAAGCAAAGTAATTACACATTGACACCTACTCCCTAGAAACGCATTATAATGGGATGGTTGTGCGATATATTTTCAATCCAATATTGGCAACTTCCACCTGACGGTGCGCATAAAACCAGGGATCGCATAATCTTAAGACTACTTCGACACAAACTGCGCAACTCGGCTTCCTGTCGAATAACAAGGTGGTAATGGGGCTACCAGCATCCGTGAAGGACATTAGTAGCATCTCCGTGATCGCAGCAAGCGTGTGTTGCAGAACGTTCTGCTGCAGCATATGCATCAAACCACCATGCCAAATGTCAAATGTTGCATGATTACAGTAGTCGAAACACACCCTCGGGGACCACAACATGACAAAAGAAAAACTGCATGCATGTGCGCAAAAATACTCAGGCCTGCATACAATTCTAGCAAGATTCGGCCAAAAGCCAGCTTCAGATTGCCACCGCCTGTTCAAGGCCTTGGTGCATTCTGAGACGTGCTTGATACTTCAAAGACAAAAACCCGAGAAGGAGTAACACACCGGCGCTGGCTACATATTAGGACATGTTTGCGACCGCGCACCACCTGCATGCCAAGCAAATAAAGGGCGTGCCGCACCAGCACACGTATGCCATCCATCACATCTCTACACAGATATCGGCAACCAGAGCATTCAATATAGATAAAAACGGCACCGAGAAGCCGCTGGAAGTCACGTTGAGGCATGTTGTTAAAATCATCATAAGGCCAGTCTGTATAACATAAATTTATGGGCGGACAAGATAATACTCACCGCATGTCAACAGCAAAACAAAAGCATCCCGAAGTGCGCAGCTCAGTTCCGCCAGATCTGCAATCGAGTGACAAAATGAACAAGCACAGCCTTGCTTGGTATTCAAATGTAGTTTTTTACTAGGCAGCAAGAAAACAACGTTCACGTCCACGAAGTCCGCTGATCATCTTTCACACCGCAAATGCTGCTCACATAAGGAGCTCTCGAAACGCGTACACCCTGAAGAAAAGTAGATGTGCTAATTTGCATCATCAACAGCAGCACGGGCGCCTGTGTCGACAACCGGAGCGTGACGAGTTTCCTCCAAAGGGCGATTTCAGCCCTGAGTGGCGCGAATCGCTCCAAAGGCCAGCATGAAAGTCTCAAATTTCTTTGTGTTCAAAATATTTTCTACATCTCACACAGGGACCTTGTAAGGATTATTGTGGTTTGCATCTCACTATAGTATCTGCCTTTAATTCAGTGGAAATGCGTGATTCAGCAGGCACTCCTCATCTGCTTGCACTCTGCTATGTGGGCCTGTGAATGCTTGCCAGCAGAATCTTTAAAGGCAGGAGCGTCAAAAGAAGCAAAATGCGCAAATCAGCTGCCGGTGTGTTGACAGAGAAATGCCACAAAATACGCAAATGGTTTGCCCCAGCAGTTATCAAGAATCTCTGTCAGTTTTGCATTCTTGCACACGACTGCGACATACCTAACTGAACTATTGCATACAATAATTCACTCACAATGTATTTAGAGAGCCCATCAACGCTATCTAAAACAAACGCTCGGCCACAAATAACACAGAAGGTCCTTAGTGATTTCATGACGTTTCGCATATCTGATCAGGTTCGTAGCTACGCACTGGCTGCTCACCAAACGGAAAAGTCAGCACCTCTCGCCAGCGCTTGGGAGCACGCAGCATTTCTCAGCGCAGGCGTTTTCCGAGGCCTGCGCAATGTAACACGTACAGGCTACAAAAAAATATTTTTATCCTTGCAGTCTTCTTTTCCCACAAAGTGGCACAGTGCCTTGTTTTGATAGAGTGAGCACATATCTTATACACAACTGATACGCAAGTCTTCAACAAAAGTGCTGGGCGGATCTCTTCAGGATGCCTCTTGAGACTTGAAAACACAAGCAAACTAATTGTCAGTGTGGACCTTGAGGATTTACAGAATACCGATCTAATAAAGAGGCCTATCAGCTATGCAGCAAACACACAATGAGGCAGCCGTTTGTGCAGGTCACTGATCATACTGGTGCACATCTTCTGCAAGAAGGCATACTCCTGAGTCCCTTTAACGGCAAGTAATTGCGAGGCTTCACGGCTCGACGGAAGCTGGATCAACGGAAATTAACAGTGAAGTCGGCCGCACTCCCTGAAAATTGTTGATCTCCAGTTACACAATTGAACCTCATATTGCTTTCGTTTTCCACAATGCTGCGCAAAATCAAACGCTGGCACTGCACTAGTGAAGCACCGCGCTGCATTACGCGGCTGTAAAGGACTTTCTTGCACGTTTTGTATGCAGGCGTGCGTTCAAATGATGCATGGCAAGCAAGAAGAGGGAGGGTTCGCGCAAGGTTTTGCAAACATCTCCACCATTCCCGCATAACTGTACTCTAGAATATTCTATCCATGCGTTGCTTTTCACGTTCACCCTTCCCAGAATGATCGCGTAAGAACCCGAAAGACCTCACACAAGAATAATCAGATATCTTGTGCTCCAGTGAAGAAACTTGTGTCAGGCGGTCAGCCGGACGCAAAGTCGGTGAGGTTGCTGCAAAATTGATTGGATTCAGAGATACGACCGGCCTCAGCAATTCAGTGCACTCACAGGCATTTCACAAGCTACTAAAAGAAATGTCCAGATTGTGAACAGAAATTCGGGACCCCAAACCTTTGCAGGCGCCTTCAATGCTAGATGAAACCTGTTCCCACATACTGGCTGCGCGCCACGTAGAGATGTGGAAATATTTGTCCAGTACTTGAACGCTCATCACCACGGCTCTGCACGTTTGCTGGTAAAAAGAGAGCTGATAAATGCTGAACACTTTCCTAAGCAGCCGATGAACGGCAAAACGTATGAAGAAAACAACAGGTATCCGCAACTCTAATTGCTGACACGACGCTGGCCCGACCTGCCGAAATGCGCGCCGAGCCTCGGAATTCACTTACACATCCTTAGTCAGCGTTTCAGTATGGCTTCGTACTAGGAATGCCGCACGAAATGCGCTGCAAAAGAGGCATTCATTGCTTGCTGAATTCTAAGGGCCTCTTTCGCAACCCAAGCAGTATTAATTTTTCATATCACTCCCAAAGCTTACAGGCTGCAACCAGCAAATATGGTGTGTGTTCTAGACCTCCGCCAAAATCTGATAGATTGGCTAATTGTGACGAGTCGAACATCGTGTCTTACTAAGAATTAGTCACCAATATGAAAACTGAAGTTATGCATATTGCTGGCTAATTCTTACTATGACACGATATTCGAGTCTCTGTGCGTGTCTCTTCAAGCTACAGGCTTTATAGTATCTAACAAGCTCTTTTACGCGAGAATAGCGATAGCACTAAACAAGGAGCAGTCATTCTAAAAACACGTAGGACGAACAAATCTGCAGCAGGCAACATTCCACTAGGGTCTGCTAGTGAAGGGCAATCGCCTTCGCAAAAATCAACTCTTCTAATGTTCAAAAAGCTTCTCACATGCCATGTGTCACTGAAACCCAAGGGAAAAGAGCAATCGAAGATCTCAAGGTATCGCTGTTCGGGGGAAGATGCATGAAGAGCAAAAATCGATCTCCCGTCGGCACATACTCCCTGAACTTTTATCAGTATAGCATTCATTGTTTTGAAGACAGGCACAAGCTACTGTCGTTGGAGGAAAATCGTCTGAGGACACACAGAAGCCATTGCGAAAAGCCACGAACACTACCAGGCGTTTCGTCATGTGCTTAAAAGGCAAAGTTTGGTGCGCTATAATTTGAATTTACCACGCATAAGCTAGCTTGCAAAAGGAACCTTTACACAGCGTCGAAGAACCAAAACCAGAACCGGTCTCTGCCCACGCTGACCAGAGCTGACTTGACTAACCGTGCAGTACGACGTGATTAGTTACCATAAAAAGCAGCAGTTGGCAAACCGCCGGCTTTTCCTCTTCAACGTCTATGCAAGAATTTCCGTTGGTGTGTATTCTGGAGCCTCTGCAAAATGTGACAACAGAAAGCGCAACGGCGCCACGATACGTCCCCCATAATTATCTTCAAAAAACACAAAGCGTATTTCAATGCGCCAAGCATTAATACAAATTTTTTGTACTAGGGAAAACAACGACTGAACAATAGACAATAAGTAAGTATTTCTATTTTTCTACCAAGCTTTGTACATTAGACCGAGCCGTCTGTCCACATACAGGCTGCACGCCACGTGGATATGCCGAAATGTCCCTACAGCATTAAATCATTAACATTACATCTGAGCTCGTATGCCTATAGTAGGTTCACTTGCTTAGACTGGACAGGCACATGAGATTCTTCATTGGGCAGTTACGTAAATTGCCACGGAGAGTGCGGGCCCAGTTGCAAATTCATGACGTCTCATCGAGACGAAAAAAAGGCAGTTAGCGCACCTGGAGGACAAAAACGCAACGCCTTCAGGGGCATGCCTGAGTCCCTTTCAAGTTACGTTTGATTGTTTGGTCTTGCTGGGCTTGGCAGAACAGCTGTGAACTAAGCACAAAGCAAGGAACGCGGTGCAGCAGAGGCAGCCTTTGTGTGCAAGTTACTGATATCTTAATCTGCATCTCAAACGTAACCCCCACTGCCATCCTTTTGAAGACGTACACGCTAAAATGAAGTAATTATGCAGCTTTGGAATGTTTATTCTCTACAATGCAACAGGGGACCTCATGCTACCATTTGAGAGCTACGACTAGTTGCCAGAACAACTGCATTCCAAATTCCATGACAGGCGTGTGACGCTTATACAATGTTAACGGTGTTTCGGTCGTGACCATTGAAGCTCCAGTAAACATCAAATAATCATTAAAGAACGATTGAACTTGACACTGCGTACATGTAGAGGTGAATATCTTTTGCGAGCCTTTCGCGCCGGATACAAGCATTACTGTGAACTGTCAGCTAGCATCTTATCTAACTCCTTACTCATATTGATCGCCGGAAATCGGAAGCCTCTAGTGATAGGCACGATTTGAAGAACTAACCAGTCACACAAAGAGCCACATACTCCCTGGATAATTACTGCTCTCAAGTGGTGTTACTGCGGTATGTGCTCCGCGCTAAAGTTTCTAGCGTCTCTGTAAATTATCTGAATAGGAGCAGAGCGTTGCACCGCACTGTGTTCTTTGCCCAACAGAGCGCTTAAATTAGCTTTCTAAACGTCTAGTTACTAGACGTACGCTCAATACAAAATATTATGTGCGGAGGCGAGACAAGTTTGCGGCAAAACTGCTGCTTGCAGCATTAGCCGCAAATTGCAATTCTTCGCCAACGCTTTTGCAATTTGTGGATGCAAAAATTACGAGAATTCCAAGAAGAGATCGAACAGTCTCCACATTGTTCTTGTAAGACAGTATAAATGATAAAATGTCAACGAGCATGTGGCATTTTCCAATGTTCGTTCATCTAGAAAAGGACGCAACAGATGTATGCTTGCATTTCTGCAAGCCCAGCTTGAAAGCAACGTTGAAAATGGCACCATACACGCGGTCCAAGTGCAATAAACCTGTTTGATGCTATACAAAACAGAGCACCACCCAAATGCGGCACGTTAGCTTCCCAATTGTTAAAATGATCCTTTCACATCACACTGAGTCTATGTTTCACATACATCCTGCACACCGTTCAGATATTGCAGCGTGTCTCACCAGCGTATGTGTGTGTTCGCATCTTAGCAATTCATCAGCAAGAGGGACCCTGGTATTAGCGCCAAGTGGCACGGAACGGAACCTAGAGCCCGCCGTCAGGTGAATTGTATAGGACACGGTTCGGCTACGAAGCCATGTCTAATGCCTCAAAGTTAGAGACACGGCAATTCTGCAGAGGAGGGTCAGTCCCGTCCAATACGTGTTTGGGCTACCAATTTATTCAACAAAAGACGTCAGTGTCCGACGTATTACCACAGAGATATCGTATTGGGCTCCAGAAAATGTTTTGGAGAGAGATATTTCATAAAATCTCCCCATTTGTTTTTCATCGACCTGTATTGCGATTCGGTGCACTCAAAGAACACACAGGCTGGACGAAATTATTGCCGTTGTTTTGTAGCCGTTCTTTGGTGCATATATAACATCCCTTCAATATGACACTATGCAAACAACACATCTACTCTTTATCGTTTTCTTGAGTATCGGTTAAGAACATGATGGACGCGATCAGCCTACCCGTGAACGCAGGAATGTTGACATAGTTCGATTTGCTGCTTAATACGAGTGGGAGTGGAAGACATATCAAAGCCGCAAGGAACAATCTGTCGCACAGCTGCTGATGTAGAGCTGTTTATGCAAAATGACGTCGAGAGTACTGAGGCACATCTCTTGCAAGGAGAGACGAGGCCTGTCAAACTGGTCATTTAACGCTAGATACGCTCTCGCAAAGAGAACTCTCAAGTCTCCGTGGTGTGATGTGAAGGTAGCGACATGATCAGAGTGGCCACCCGAAGATACGTACTCCCTAATAATTCATAAATATCACTGCAAGCAACCTCAATGTTTTTTCAGCTTGCAGCCATCTAAAATCGCTGTTAGTGCATCAATCACGTAAACGTTTATGTGTGGCGTATGATCGCGTTGTTTGCAGTAGCATATAAATACTGCAGACTGGAGCTGCTGGTGAATTTCCTCATGCCTGGACCTAATGAGGCTGTTCACGTGCCAGACTTTGGCTTGCAGCAAGGAGCATCCTTCATTATTGTGGATATGTAAGACATACTAATAAGCCTGTGTGATGTGCAGATAGTAAGATTAGCCTTCCCATCTTTCTATTGTTCCAGCGAGACTGTGTTGCGAGGCTTCTTGCAGATCATGCATCCCACAGCTGCAGCAAATAGTGCGACAAAAAACAAGGCACAAATATACAATCAGACGCATATGCGCTTGTTTGCATAAACGCATGATGCACAAACGCCCGCATAGAAGATTGGCACGTTTTTGTTTACAAACCGCAGCTACTCGGAGTCTGCTCTACCATGCAAGCCACGGCACTTCCTTTGGCACCTGTTTCTTGTTCCGGGAATAAGACATATTTTGATTCCACTTACTCTCTGCGCATCACATAGACTCATTAGTATGAATCTCCATCTCCTTACGGGCACTAACAACACGAACATGGACTCTGAACGTGCTGACCAGAAGTGATCTAATCCAATGGTTCGTTAAGTTATCACGAAGGTTACAATTCTCTCGTCGCTGTGAGAAGCAACTATGTCTGGATCGCTGCTTCTCACTGCGACGAGAGGATCACATGTTCTCTCTCGAACTAAAATAGTCCAGAGATTTGTACGCGGGAAGTTCACCGAAGGCAGTCCGCGTCCACACCGCAAAACGGACAGCGCAACTGGATCACTTCTAAGAGGGACTTTGTGTCTAACGCAAAGACGTTTGAGCCAATAACAGGTCTGTGAGACCCTTATAGGCTCTGTTCTGCGCTCGCGCTATACTGATGCATGCAATGAGTTTTCACCTTGACCGGCAGGTCTAGGTGATATTGAGTGTGCATTGTGATGAGAATACATTATTGCAACAAATAATATCCAAATCAGAGGTGTCACAGTGCAAACAAGCAGTGATGCTTGAACATTCCTGGGAATCATCTTCATATTGCAATTATCACTTGCGATCGTCGTAGAACAATTGCTTACAGGCTGCAACAGAGCAATTCGGAATCTCGCATTATATCCGGTCTAAATTATAAAGCAGTAGCTCGGGTTTCCAGTACAAAAAACGCGTGGAAAGCAACTACGCGACGGTTCATCAACACAGAGTCCATCTCTCTTCAAGATGCAAATGCGCTGCTTACCGGCAGAACCATTCCCGCAGGCAAAGCTCTCCAATCTTAATGTTCATGGCTTGTTTACGAACGTAAGAATACGTGCACGCAAGTCATGCAGGGAGCTTACTCCCTAGGACGCCGCTGGTTTCGTCAGAGCAAGCCCGTTCAATAACGATGGACACGAAATTAGCCGATGCTATTGTAACAGCAATACTCTAGAAAGTACGAATTGCGAGGTATCGCGCTACTCGCCTACACTTGTTTCAGCGAAGAAGCTACATAGACACCCGACTTGAATACTATCGCGCACAAGCCAGCATTTGAGAGATGCTGCAATGTCCCGAAGTGAGCGATTTAATGCAAAGCATTCCATACTCACAACAGTTATGACATCGGCATTGGAAGAAAACACAAGGGATCATATTGTACATGGCATATTTGGCCTGCTCGTACAAGCACTTTGATTACACACGCTTGTGCACAATAATCACATATCTGTTGTGACTAATTGAATATGTATCAGCATACATCCTGTACACACCACAGCCGTCTTAACAGGTCTACCAAGCGCACGTGTGTTCGCTTTATTTTTTCTGCACGTGTGCCAGCTATGAAAAAACTCCCGTTGGCCGCAAGCTTCGCCCAGGAGTGTCTAGAACTGGCAACCTGGTAGACTATCACTCAAACCAAATGACTGGTAGCAAACCTATAACATGCAAATTTGACTTCATCGGGGCCAAAAAAACAGCATTTGCAATGCATGCGATTGCAATGCGCATTGCCGCGTAACCCACAATAAGGCGACGAAATCGGAAGGCATGCTACTTCTTGGCATTGATTCAGATTTTTACGGGAGGAACTCCAGAAATATAAACTTGCAACAATGACAGTTGATGACTTAAAAAGTTCTGTAGATTTTCGCAGCTCTAAACAGTCAAACACTTACAGGCTACAGGAAGCAATTTTGCCTGTTTGTAGTTGTCCTTCTTCACAACGGAGCAAAGCGATTGAGGCAGACAGGGGGAAAGATTTTCCCAAGCCATTGACGAAGAACCTCACAGTTGCTTTAGATTGCTGCTGGATTGTTCAAAAATATTAATACCTTCTCAAGTGTTTAAACGAAATTTTCAAGAGCTTCCTACAATTCACTCAGCACCAATTAATTTGAGAAGCTCGTCAAGCAGTATCAGGAAACAAATAAGCATCTTGCCATGTGAGCAAAGCAGAGAAATCAAGAGGTTACGGCGCTTGCATTTAGCTGTAAAGTACGGTTCATATTTTAAGGCGCTCTAGCCTTTTCAGTGGGGAGATTGGCAAGCACACGCGACTCGTTCAAAGCAGGATAACTCGCGCAGATTCACAGCCCATAAATACTTACGCCCTGATTTCCGCATTCAAGAGTTGAGTTCTTTGAACAAGAGCGGGGAGTGCCTTTGTACAGCTATTAGAAAAAACACGACCCAGCGGTGAATCGCACATTCCGACCTAGCACGCAAGGCCTGAGAAGCAATAGTGAAGGTCGCCGTGTATGTTTAAAGCCAAACTTGGAGATCTTGCCCTGCAACACGAGGTCCTGCACAAACCTCAAGGACAGGCAATAATTTGACACAAACTACACGTGAAACGCATTACTCCGCGAAGAGCGCTGGCAGCATATTCATGACTCCCGCAATACTTCGCTGTCGTAACTTCTGCTGCAGTTCTGCTGTTCTTGCCTTTTTGCGCTTTCAAAGAGCACAACGGCGCCTTCAAAACAAACCCGCTGTAGACAAACAAGCACAATATGGCATTGTATACTTTTGAGCTCAGACAAATGATGAACGCATAATTTTGCACGACAGAGATAAAGTGGTTCCAAAAAGATTCGTTTGACAGATTCAACGTGCATTTACCTATCGTTCACCCACAGAACTCTGTGGTGTAATTCACCACCAACGCTGGATCATGGACCAAACAATGGATCATGTACTTCATTTCGAACTTCGTGTATTAGGTGGATTATGTAGGCGCATACTGGCTGCACGCCAAATAGAGATGTCAACGTACCTTCGCGGCGCATGTGTGTTCGCGGTCACCTCCACATCTATACTACTGGTTACCAAACACATCAACCAAACACATCTCAAGCCGACGGTCAGATAAGGCGTAACAAACACCGCAGGTCCAAGTCGAAACACTTAGCCTCTCACCTAGAAGCGACATTACAGGTAGTGCACCTCGCGCAGGACCGCAGAAATTTTGGATCCACAGTCCTCTCAAAGTGAGTGCACAGCCAAGCAACGGAGTTGGGAATAAAAGTATTTGCTTATAAAATTTCGTAACAGAAAGAACAGAAAAGCACGCTGTAGAATTGTTGATACCTGCAAAATCCGAATCGTTCTTGGCACCTCAAACATTGTTGCCTAGAAGATTTTAAAAGGCATACTAGCTAAGGGAAAACAAATTTTCTCCTTTCATCTAACATGCCTGAAAGGGCCAGATGAACGGATGCCTGTAACACGAATCATTAATAAATTCACAAAACATCCTTTCAGCGTTAGTGAAGCCTTAGGAAGCACTGAAAGTCCCCTCATCGTCGGCTGGAACGTTGTTAAAACCCTTCGATACTGAACTCACGCAAACACAATCAGAGCGCGCACCAAAATGAAGAATGGAAAATGTTCTCGGCCAATTGATCGTGTTAGGCAGCAGCCTCGCTGCAACACGGTATTCGCGCAGATTTTCAAGTTTGTTGTTGTGGAAAATCACGTGTCAAGTCTAATTTGGCAGCCTTCATACACCGTGCTCGAATTGAGTAAATTGTCCAACATTAACACCCACGTAGCTTACTCCCTGAAGGTTCGATGTTTCCAGAGTAACGGCATTTTACATTGTTCATAGCACGAAGCCTGTGGAGGGCACTCTCAGAAAGTTGAAGAAAGAACTCAAAGAGTCTGAGGCTACATTGTTATACCCAAAACCTCGTCGAAGCTGAAGCTCTCAAGTTTTTCCTGAACGCCAAAGCGCCGACCTGTTGAGGTTATACCGCTAAAATGTAAAGCATTCCCTCGGAAAAGGATGCATGATTTAGAGCAACACTCAAACCCGCAATAGTGGGCAGCAAGGCAGCCAGAAAAAGGCAACACCAGCCCGTCTATCACTTCTGCAAAGCATTACTGCATGATTACCTCTGTTGCGCATGCATTCGATTACCCCAAAAAACGCGAATGCAGCTATGTACAAGTAGCTCAGCAAAAACCTTCATCTGATAGCCTTTGCCGACGTGCGCGAACAAGGAAACCACAGAGGTTTGAACACCATATTGGTTATCCTGCATCACGTGCCATCCTAACCAACACACACTGCGCTTCGTGCTTAAACCTGTGATGCTATACAAAATAAACGCTCGACTACAAACAGCAGGCAAGCTTCTTTATCCATTGCCCTGCTCCGTGCCTGCTGCGTGCCCATAATATTAGAATTGTATTGACCTACTCGCTTCAAACCGGACAAATATCTCAGCATGCAGCACCAGCAGACGTGGTTTCGTCGTCACATTCTTGCATGCATGTGAACAGCATGCTCCTCAGCAATAGTTGACAATCTAGTAAAGTATGGGGTATGCTACCTTGTCCTTTGCCTACACGTCTCACCGGGAACAAAATGCCTCATTTTGCAACTAAAATCTTCGGGCCATTCTGAATAGAAACATCAGTTTCACCAATTTGCGTCTGGGAAGCCATTTCATCACGCGTATATTCTATCAATTTGTTAATACATTTCCATGCTGAATGTCTCCGTTGCCCCGTGGTGGGTTTCTTTTTCAATTCCAAATACCTCTAAATTAAGCGCTTCGTCAGAACATACAGGCTTCAAAACACCGCTCTTGCACTTGCTGAACCTTCCCTTTACATAGCTTATTGATGCCATCGGTGCTGGCCGCATGATCAACGCTTCTGGAGTACAAGTGGTCACAGGCACACTTACTAACCATCTCTTTTCGCGATACACTCTGAATTCAGAAGTACACGCTAACACTCAGGCATTTGTATGCAGCGAGGTAAAAACGACTGTTTCATATTGAATATATCAGAGAACGCGACGAAAGGGCAGGATGCATTTTGTCATTCAGATGCTAGCGCAAACTGTTGCACACAGCTACGCAGGTCGTCATTTTGCTAATCAAGTGTCTGAGACATTTTCATGTCCGCGGATCGAGATGCTCATGGTTTAGGGCGAGCCACGCATCGCGCCTGAGTTTAGCACATGATCGTACTTACTCCCTAAACAGTTGCAGTTTTTCTAGCAGTCACTTGCAACGTGCTTACAAAACGTACCCGCAAAAACTTCCTGTAAAAACATTATTAAAGAGTGCACGGAATGCATGAAACTCTCTCCGTTGCTTAACGACATCATCCTAGCACCTGCGCTTGAATAAGAAGTGCCATATTTCAAGCATATGCCGCACGTAAAAGAGTGCAAGTCAACTTGTAGTGTAGTACAACATCATGCAGGAGAATAGAGCTTGGATGCCAACTGAACCTGCTTGAACCTGAATGACTAACGTCTGGATACCCGAACCACCAAGAATCGTAGTGTTCTTGAGTAGTATCTCCACCGTCTCCACGTTGTTGAATTATAGTGAACACGTGATATATGCACATATTTACAGGACGACATCTACGAAAAGTCGCCGAGACCACGTAGCAAACGTAAACAGGCCATGCACCTATGGGTTCACTTTTTGCTATTCAAACCAAGTGCTCGACAATGGACAGAACACTTCCCCTGCAGCGTGCATATTCGATCATATCTGTTTCCACATACCGGCTACGTTCCACACAAGTGTAATGAACATGTTTCGACAGGACACGCGTGCTCGCGGTGAAGGCGGTGCCGATATGCTAGATAAAGGGATATTCAGGTACACAAAGAGCGCCATTAAATACACTCTCAAGTTAACGATGACGATGTCTCCCATTGCACGTCTGGAGCGGCAAACCAATGAGGGCACAAAATGATGATCTGGGAGCCACCAAAACAAAATTTGAGCCGCTGAAGAAGCAGGACGATCATTGCCGAATTGTTCGGTACAAAACTGCAGTAGCCACTACGCAAAAAGGGAGTGCAAAAACACTCTCGTTGTTCGCGATGTCGGTTGGTCAGGTTTTGCATCACGTACAGGCTGTAATGATGCGAATTCGCTCTTTTGCACTTCATACGCAGTGCCGCAGGGCGGTCCTTTGTTGCTTCACAAGCCCATCATTACTAAACACAGAAACACATTGCCGTGTGCAAAAACACTTCGAGCCACAAGCCCATTAAGACATTTAGTGCACATATCCAATAGAATCGCTACAATAGCAGCATAAGGCCTTTGAGCCCCTTAGTGTCCAGAGCGGTCTCCTGTCACTCCGCGAGTCCATCACTACTGAAAACAGAAACATATAACCGTGTGAAAAAGCGCTTTGATATAAACGTAGAAATAGACAGCAGGAGCAAAGATTAAGCAGGCACAATTAAACACGTTTGTGAGCTCAAGCTGTGCATTACTGAAATACAGCAATATGTACAAGAGCTTGCGCCTTCCCAAACGGTCGAAGTACATCTTTGACTATAACAGTCATCCTCATAAACTAGTCATTCTCATGACGCAAAGCTCATCATCCCAGAAAACACTGAGCGCATCATCTCAGCACCAAGAATGCGATTTTCAGTCGAAAAGGAAGCTCCAGGCTGGATAAGAGCAACTGGACATTGTGCTCGATTTTTCCGATTGATGTACTACCTTCATAGCACTTCATTTCCTTCTAGCCACGAGGGAAATCCGTTTTTTGACCTCTATATTCAAACAGTGTCCTCTAATTCAAATTCATTGAAGAGCAAACACGGAATATACCCAAAGAAAGTGCAGTACTGCGCAAAATCTGGAGTCGAGATTTGTAAAAGGGCAATAGCAGAGTATACTCAGGGACATTGCAGTAATGCGCAAAGTCTGGCAGCCTTATGTCATTGCCACGAGGGGCATTGGCGTCATCTCATGCACCATACGCACATAGTTTGCAATAAACGGGGACAACATGAGTTGTAAAGAGTCATGGCTACATATTCGTGGGGTTGGGCTATAGGCGACACAACCTGTTTCGCAACGCTTCTCATGCTTATGGTGACTGATAATCATTGGAAAATAGAACTACATTAGCTTTGGACACTAATATTTGAGAAGATTCAGTATCAGTAACGCCTCTAAGAAATCTTTTCTTCAGTAACCAGGTCTTGAGTATAGACGTGCACTTAACAAGTACGCAAAACGCGTTTTTCGCGCAGATAAAAGACAGTCGCTGTTATCATTTTGTGGCAAAGCGACCTGAAAGCGTGGACTTTGTCCGCAGTTGATGTTTCATATTTTCGCAATGCCCTAGACAACTCAAGGGCTCCTTCTGACCTAAAGCGCACTCCCTGCGGCACCGATCCTTTGTGTTCTTGACACACGGTACGCATGACTCGCAGTCCCATTAAAATGTTACAGATTAATGGTGAGAAAGATTTAGAAGTGAAAAAAGGTCTGCCATAATTCACAAGTATGACAGAAAGAAAACGCCAACTTGAATACCAGTGTTTGCCTGAACGGCGTGTGTCTGTACGCTTATAGCATAAGAATCCATGTTTTTACCATCAAAATTATTTCCACGCTGCTACTTCTGAGCTCCTCACTTCATAACACAGACTGTGGCTGCTCAGTGCTTTCTGAATACGCTAGCACATGATATAAAACTCCGCCAACTGTTCACTCCATGTCAGAATGACCCGCTTAGCCGCTCAAATGCGTTGTGCAAGGCGGCGTGTTCCCAATTTTCGATAAAAGTGGTCCAAATCAAATGCCTAAAATGCACCAAAACTCACAAGTACAAAGTATCCCTAGTAGCTGCTGTTTGCTTAGTATTGGGGATCGAACTAGGAATACACGAAAAACATAACGGCGACGGACTTAACAGAATCCCGTTTCACACACTGGCTAAACCCCACAAAACAGGAACCAGATCGCACGAATTTTCAGAAACAACCTCATTGCTTCCAACTCAAACACAGAGAAGAAACAGGGTTGCGCAGGACAGCAACTACGCTCGCCAAAGATTATTCAACAATTGTCCAACAGACTGTGGCTCAACATTCGCATCGCAGTCCCCCCATTAAGCACGTCGCCCTAACGAATC
This sequence comes from Eimeria necatrix, assembly GCF_000499385.1. Lineage (NCBI taxonomy): Eukaryota > Apicomplexa > Conoidasida > Eucoccidiorida > Eimeriidae > Eimeria > Eimeria necatrix. The sequence goes on from NW_013654561.1 coordinate 19,640, forward strand.
GGAAAACAAACACTTCACTCGTCCACGCCACTGCACGATATGCATATAAAATATTCTTCCCACATCTTTGCTCTATGAAACGCAAAACAACAACTAGCGCTGCATTGTGGACGAAGCGCTTTGCTGGCTTATCAAAAACAGAGCCATACGTCGCTGCCTCTGCGTATTCGAGGCTTTACAGACAGGTGTAGACGACGCCAGTCGTCCTTGCACACATTGCATTGAAACGCGTCCCAACGAACCATGCACATAATGGCAACACGTCAACCGCACCGATGACAAAGGCACGAGTCGCGCTAGCAAAGAGCACTTACGGTGCGCGGCAGACCACAGCATGCCCATAACTAACAAGGCACTTTGCGTTCCCAGTAACAGCAGCAAGAGGGAGGGCTTTGACACGACCCGCACCACCGGTAGGAACGCTTTGTCCCTGACGCGACTCCTACTGCGAGCAAAGCCATGTGCGGACTTTAAAAGTGCACGATGAGCTATTTACGTGCTTCGCATGGCGGTTCAGGCTGAATCGTCTAATTATCATGAATGCGTGCAGAGATAACCACGCGCAAGGCATCTAGTGTGTGTCAGGAAAACACAATACGCTGGTTCGCCGCACAGCACCCATTTCAGAGCATTGCTCTT
>NW_013654562.1:0-7500 GCF_000499385.1 Eimeria necatrix
GCTGCAATGCTGCTGCAATGCTGCTGCAATGCTGCTGCAATGCTGCTGCAATGCTGCTGCTGCTGCTGCTGCAATGCTGCTGCTGCTGCTGCTGCTGCTGCTGGTGGTGCTGCTGGTGCTGCTGCTGCTGCTGCTGCTGCTGCTGGTGGGCAGCAGCTGGGCGTTGCGCGCGTGGACCCGCAGGTACGTGGGCCAGGACGACCCGGTGGCGGAGAAGATCTTCCGGCTTGCTGCGAGCCGGGAGGAAGCAGCAGCAGCAGCAGCAGCAGCAGCAGAAAACGGAGACAGTTCGATAACCACTTTGTTCGTGGGGGGGCTGCCCGAGGGCACGCGGGAGACGCAGCTGCTGCAGCAGCTGCGGCCCTTCGGCGAAGTCCTCGCCGTGCGCATAAACCCTCTCAAGAAAGTGGCTTTTGTTTGCTTCGCAGAAAGAGCAGCAGCAGCAGCAGCACTGCAGCAGCTGGCGGGGCAGCTGGTGATCGGGGGGGCCACCATGCGGCTGTCCTGGGCCAGGCCCAAGGCCCGCGCAGCAGCAGACAGCAGCAGCAGCAGCAGCAGCAGCAGCAGCAGCGCAGCAGCAGCAGTCCCCGAGGGGTACCTCGCGCCCCCAGTCCCGGGACTGCCCCCCCTGCCCCTCCCCTTGGGGGCCCCGGGGCCCCCCCCTGCGGTCTTGGGGGCCCCCGTACCCTACCGCTCGATGTTGCCTTCGGAGGCGGAGTTGTCGCGCCGCTGAAACCCTAAAAAAGGGTTTGCAAACCCTAAACCCCAGCGCCCAAACCCGACCCCGCGAAACCCTCCCTCTCCTCGCAACGCTCACGCGCACTTGCCCGCCGCGCTGCAGAGGGTTTGGGGTCTGGCGTCTAGGGTTTAGGGTTTAGGGTTTAGGGTTTAGGGTTTAGGGTTTAGGGTTTAGGGTTTCTTGCGTTTGAGAGGGATGCGACTCGCCGGACTCAACCGGGTCTTTTCTTTTTCTGCTTTCCTTCTTGGCCTTTGAGGTGTACGTACACCTGAACTTCTTGCTGTGGCCTTTGAGGTGTACGTACACCCCAGCGCCGCTGCATGCGTTTTTGCATGCGATTTTGCATGCGTTTCTTTTTCTCGTCTGTACACCGAAATAAGTCCCATTTGTCTCAGCAATAAAGAGGGCCATTTGCAGTTTTATTTGCAGTTTTTGTTTGAGTTTGTGGCGGAGAAAAAGTTGTTTTTAAATCTATTTTCATAAATTTCTATTTTCATAAATTTATATTTTCATAAATTTCTTCTTAAAGTCTGCATGCGTTTATAAAACTTTTTGCAGTGTGTCTGTCTATATATTAGTATTTATCAGTCCTTTTTACATTTATATATTATACAAATATATATATATATACAAATATATATATATATATAAATATTTATACACAAATATAATAATATATATATAGTATATGGTATATACCACATATATAAATACATTATAATATAAAAAGTGTATTCTGGAATAAATTAATAACAATTATCTTTATTTATTGTTTGTTGTAATTTGCCAGCGCATATTTATAATAATATATAATATAATAAATTATAAATGCATGCATTTACTATAAAATAGATATATATAAAGTAACTCTATTTATAAACTGCATGTATGTTTATAAGCAGTTTACATAAATAAATATATTTATATTTATATTTATATTTATATTTATATTTATATTTATATTTATATTTATATTTATATTTATATTTATATTTATATTTATATATGCATGCATGCATGCACGAGAATGAGTAAATAGAGTATTTAAGTAATCAACTAATTAGTTAAATTAATTAACTAAACAGTTAATTAATTAAATCAGTTAATTACTAAATCATTTAACTAACTAAATGAATTAATTGGCAAACAAAACTAATTAATAACCTGCAGCAGCAAATAAAAAGAAAAGTATTTTAAAAACACTTTTAATTAACTCTCGCAAAACAACAAACTGCGGTGTACGTACACCCCAGCACTTGGGGTGTATGTACACTGCAGGCTTTTGGCCTTGGGCGCTTTCCGCAGCTGCAGCTGTACATACAGGCGGAAGCAGGGCAGCAAACAGCAGCAGCAGCAGCAGCAACAGCAGCAGCAGGAGTAGCAGCAGCAGCAGCAGCAACAGCAACAGCAGCAGCAGCAGCAGCTTCAGGGGAGGTGCAGCAACGGCAGCAAGTTTGTCAACCAGTAAACACAGAGGGCCACGAAGGCCGTTTCTTTCCCCTCCTATTTTGAATCCTTGTCTGCTGCTTGGCTAGCTAGCTAGCTAGCTAGCTAGCTAGCTAGCTGGCTAGCCAGCTAGCTAGCTAGCTAGCCATCTAGCTAGCTGGCTGGCTAGCTAGCTGGTTAGCTAGCTAGCTAGCTAGCTGCAGCAGCGGCTTCTCTTGTGCTGCTTCTGGCCCTAAGGTTGGACTTGAAGTGGAGGGCTCAGCAGCTGAGGCGCAGCAGCGGGAGAAGCCCTGGGGGCTGCAGCAAACCCTAAACCCTAAACCCTAAACCCTAAACCCTAGCGTGGCTGGGGGCTGGCGAGAGCAGCGGCTAGCTGGAAGCAGCGCGAAGCAGCTGCTGCCTCTCTGTGTCTTCCGCTGCGCAGCAGAAGCGCAAAAAGAATTAAAAGAATAAAAAAGAATAAAAAGAATTAAAAAGAATTAAAAGAATTAAAATAAATGAAAGAAATTAAAAGAAATAAACAAAAAAGAAAAGTCCGAAGACTCCGCGGCGCCACTGAATCGAGGTGGGGGGGCGGGCAAAGGGGGGGCTGGGCTGGACAAGAATTTGCAAAAGAGGAAAAGTTGGAAATTAAATTAAAATTAAATTAATTAAATTAAATTAATTAAATTAAATTAATTAAAAAAGAATGCAAATAAAGGCCTGCTCGCCGCCGCGCTGCTGCTGCTGCTGCTGCTGCGGCGCCAGCGGTACTACCGCCTCGGCAGCAGCAGCAGCAGCAGCAGCAGCAGCTGGAACGCTGAAATTCAACTAAGTTCATTCAATTAAACTTCTTTAAATGCAATTTAATTTCTATTTTGTTTATTTGCTGCCAAACTTATTTTTAAAAGCCCTGTCAGCAGCAGACTCGGCGAGGCAGCTGCTGCTGCACCAATACACTCGGATCCTTCGGCCTACACTGCAGCAGCAGCAGCTGCGACTGCTGCTGCTGCTGCTGCTGCTGCTGCTGCTGCCTTAGCTGCTGCCCAGTTGTCATAAGTGCAGCAGCAACAGCAGCCGCCAGCAACCGCCTGCTGCTGCAGCGCCGAGTCGCCGCTGCTAACCCCGAGCCCTCTGCTGCTGCTGCTTCTGCTGCTGCTGCAGCTGCTGCTGCTGCAGCTGCTGCTGCTCCAGCTCCACCGGGATGGAGAGGACTGATCTTTGGCCCAGTGAATGGAGGCTCTGCTAGGGGAGCTGCTGCAGCTGCTGCGGCTGCTGTGGCCTCGGCTGCAGCAGCAGCAAACCCGTCCGCAACATCTGCTGCTGCTGCTGCTGCTGCTGCTGCTGACAGCAGCAGCGGCACAGGGAGATGCTCTCCGGGCCCCGAACATCCACAGTGCAGCAGCAGCTGCAACAGCAGCAGCAGCAGCAACTGCTGTTGCTGCCACTACAGTGACTGCAGCGGGAATACCGGCTCCCAGCCCCGTTGCTGCTGCACAACTCCCAGAAGCAGCAGCAACAGCAGCAACAGCAGCAACAGCAGCAGCAGCAGCAGCAGCAGCCGTGTATGACTCAGAGAGCGGGGAGAGCAGCAGCTCTCAGGCAGAGTTGCAGTCACAAGAAAACAATGCGGGCAGCAGCAGCGACAGCAGCAGCAGCGACAGCAGCAGCAGCAGCAGCAGCGACAGCAGCAGCAGCAGCAGCAGCGCTGCGGCTGCATATGAGGGCAATGTCGTGTACGTATCGCCTGTGCTGGAGCAGCAGCAGCAGGGACAGCAACAGCAAAACGAGCAGCAGCAGCAGCAACAGCAAAACGAGCAGCAGCAGCAACAGGAGCAGCAACAGGATGAACAGATGCAGCAACCGCAGCAGCAGGTAGGCGAGCTGCAGCAGCAGCAGCCAGTGCAGTTGGAGCAGCAGCAGCAGCTGCAGCAGCAGGATGAGCTGCAGGAGCAGCAGCAAAGTCAACAACTGCAGCAGCAGCAGCAGCAGCAGGTTCAACAGGAGCTGCAGCAGGAGGATGCGCAGCAGCAGCAGGTTCAACAGCAGCGGCGGCAGCAAGACGAGGAGCCGCAGCAACAACTGCAGCAAAAGCAGCAGCTGCTGCGAGAGAAGCAGCAGCAGCAAGAGGAGCCCGGGCAACTGCAGCAGCAGCCACTGCAGGAAGCAGAGCCGCAGCAGCAGCAAGCGCAGCAGCAGCAAGCGCAGCAGCAGCAGCAGCAGCAGCAGAGGGAAGCAGCTGTGGGAGAAAGGCCCTGCCTTTCGGACAATGACACAGAGTGCCAGCGAGCAGCAGCAGCAACAGCAGCAGCAGCAACAGCAGCAGCAGCAGCAGCAGCAGCAGCAGCAGCAGCAGCAGCAGCAGGGCCCACGGGGGCCCGCCTCCGGGCCCCCGCAGGCCAGTCTGCATATGGAGACGAATTAAGAGACAGTCTTTTGCCCGCAAACAACTTTTTAAATGAGGGGGCCCCCCAGGGGGCCCCCCAGGGGGCCCCCCAAGGGGCCCCCCAGGGGGTCCCCCTGCCTGGGGGCCCCTTAGGGGGGCCCCCCCCGTTGGGGCCCCCTCTCCAGGGCCCGCCCCCAGAGCAGCAGCAGGGGGCCCCCGCAGCAGCAGATCTGCCCTCGGGGGCCCCCTCAGCCTGGCTGCCACAGGGGGCCCCCCAGCAGGGTACCAAGAGGGCCCCCCAGCAGGCCACCAGGGGGGCCCCCCAGCAGGGTACAGGGGGGGGCCCCCAGCAGGGTACCGGGGGGCCCCCCGTGGAGAGCGGCGGGGAGGGGGAGCTGCTGGAGGTGGATGGGTCGGGGGGCCCCCCGAGTTTGGGGGGCCCCCCTGGGGGCCCCCCTGGGGGCCCCCCTGGGGGCCCCCCTGGGGGCCCCCCTGGGGGCCCCCCTGGGGGCCCCCCTTTTGCTGTTGGGGGCCACTTCGCAGGGTCTGTGGAGGGGCAGCTGCTGTGTCTGCATTGGAACTTGGCGAATGCTGCTTTGAGTTTGCTGCTGCTGTACGCCTGCGCCCCGCGGCGGCTGCAGCAGGCAGCAGCAGCAGCAGCAGCAGCGGGGCAGCCAGCAGCAGCAGCAGCAGCCGCCGCAGCAGCAGCAGCAGCAGCAGCAGCGCAGCAGGCCGCGCGCCTGCCGCCGCTCACGCACCGCCTCTTCGCCTTCAAGGGCCTCCCGCGTTCCGCGGGGCCCCCGGGGGCCCCCCGGGGGCCCCCGGGGGCCCCCCTGGGGGCCCTCTGCGCCGCCGGCCAAAGCGCGCAAGCCGCGTCGGGCGCGCTGCATGCGCTGGGGTGTACGTACACCTCGCCGCGGGCCTCCGTGTGGGGCTGGGGTGTATCGACAGTGGCAGTGGGGAGTTCCTTCGGGGGCCCTTTTGCTGCGCTGCTGGCCAACTGTCTTTCTGCGCTTTACGACCTCGCGCTCCTCGCCTTCTAAACCCTAAACCCTAAACCCTAAACCCTAAACCCTAGGCCCCAGCACGCAGCGCCCCGCGCCCGCCCGGCGAGCTGCGCAGCGGCCTCACTCCGCAGCTACCTACCTAGCTAGCTAGCTAGCTAGCCAGCCAGCTAGCTAGCTAGCGAGGTGGGCCCACGGAGCCTGCTGAAAAGTTTAAAAGTTTGAATTTAGGGTTTGTGGGAGGGCTAGGGTTTAGGGTTTAGGGTTTTGAGAGTGTTCAGGGGGGCGCTAGCTAGGGTTTGGGGTTTGCTGCAGCGGCCCCCAAACCCTCAGCAGCAGCACGAGGGTTTACAGGAGGCCTCGGCCAAACCCTCAGCAGCAAGCGCCAAACCCTCAGCAGCAGCACGAGGGTTTGGAGGGCTAAACCCTCAGCAGCAAACGCTAAACCCTCAGCAGCAGCACGAGGGTTTGGAGGGCTAAACCCTCAGCAGCAAGCACTAAACCCTCAGCAGCAGCACGAGGGTTTACAGGATTAAACCCTCAACAGCAGCACGAGGGTTTCCAGGCTCCGGCCAAACCCTCAGCAGCAGCACGAGGGTTTAGAGGCCCAAACCCTCGGGAGCAGCACGAGGGTTTAGAGCTCTAAACCCTCAGCAGCAGCACGAGGGTTTAGAGCTCTAAACCCTTGGGAGCAGCACGAGGGTTTAGAGCTCTAAACCCTCAGCAGCAGCACGAGGGTTTAGGGTTTAGAGGGCCCTGGTGCCGGAGAACAAACCACTTCTGGTGTCTTCAAGTCCGTCTCTGTCGTGAACATATCCGACGCTTTTGCTGCAGGTCTTTTCGAACAAATAAACCTCCTTTGCGCACTGCGAAATGTCCCCGTCGGGCACTAGTTTCTGCTGCTCGCTGCTGCTGCTGCTGCTGCTGCTGCTGCTGCTGCTGCTGCTGCTGCTGCTGCTGCTGCTGGGGGGCTTGAGCTGGTGCTGCTGCAGACACTCCAGCAGCGGCCGCATGGTGCAGACGATCTGCCCGGACTTCTTGGAGGAGTTCGGGGCGTTGGCGGCGAGCATCCCCTGAGCCTTTTTGGATAATTGAAGGGATAAAAAGGAATAAAAAGAGCAATAAAAGAATAATAAAAGGAAAAAAAAGAGAAAAAACGGAAAAAAATGAACTAATTCCGCAGCTTTCCACTCAGATCCTCGCAGATCAGCTCTTTGCAGCTTTCGGCGCCCGCGCCATCTGCTGCTCCTCCGGGTCTTCCGAAGCTCGCAAAGCGTCGGAAAAACAAAAAAGGAATTTAAAAGAATTAAAGTGATTATTAAATTGCGAAGAAAAGAATTAAAGTGAAGAACTGGACAGGTGTGGCGGCGGAGCGCGCTGGTCTGAGGTGTACAGACACCTGGATCTGAACGCAAGGGCAGCCACCTCAGCAGCTGCAAAGGACTTTCTCGTTCTTTTTTCGGAGAATTAAACGAATTTGGAGTTTTATTTTAATTTATTTTGACATTTGTTGCAAAAAATCGACAAAACAACTAAAATACTGCCTTTTGCATGCAGCCCCGACGCCGCCTATCTACCAAAAGGCTCTTCTGGCCAAACTGTTCCACTTCAACTATTAAATGGGGTGTCTGTACACCGCAAATGGACCTTTTCTTGTCCCCCAGTCAAGCGACAGCCTCTGCAGGAACTAGGGTTTACTTAGGGTTTAGGGTTTAGGGTTTAGGGTTTGCAGAGGCCTCCTCGAGCCCTGTGGCCCTCGCGGACACCGCTCTAGCTACCTGCCGCGCAGCAGCAGCAGCAGCTGCAGCAGCAGCAGCAGCAGCAGCTGCTGCTGCTGCAGCAGCAGCAGCGGCAGGCGCTGCTGCTGCTCAGTGTGCGTTGTTTCTACTACCTGCAGCAAAGCCATTCTGCTGCTGCAGCAAAGTTGGCTGGGAGCTTCAGGGGCC
>NW_013654562.1:10000-17956 GCF_000499385.1 Eimeria necatrix
GCAGCAGCAGCAGCAAACCCTCGGCTGAAGAGAGCTGTAGAGACAGAGGGCGGGCGGCTGACTTCCGCAGGGGTCACCATGTGCGGCCGGAGAGACCAAGACGAAGATGTGAGAATTAGGGTTTGGCGAGGGTTTTGCGAGGGTTTAGAAAGGGTTTTGAGAGGGTTTAGAGAGGGTTTAGAGGGGGTTTAGATGAGGGTTTAGATGAGGGTTTAGGGAGGGTTTGATGGGCTAGGGTTTGGAGGGTTTTGAGGGTTTAGGGGAGGGGCTAGGGTTTGATGTGCGGCCGGAGAGACCAAGACGAAGATGTGAGAATTAGGGTTTGGCGAGGGTTTAGAAAGGGTTTGGCGAGGGTTTTGTGAGGGTTTAGAAGAGGGTTTAGCGAGGGTTTAGCGAGGGTTTAGCGAGGGTTTAAGAGAGGGTTTTGGGGGGGTTTGTTGAGGGTTTGGAGGGCTAGAGTTTGATGTGCGGCCGGAGAGACCAAGACGAAGATGTGAGAATTAGGGTTTGGCGAGGGTTTTGAGAGGGTTTTGCGAGGGTTTTGAGAGGGTTTTGAGAGGGTTTAGAGGGGGTTTAGATGAGGGTTTAGATGAGGGTTTAGAGAGGGTTTAGATGAGGGTTTAGAGGGGGTTTAGAGAGGGTTTAGAGAGGTTTTAGGGGGCTAGGGTTTGAGGGTTTTGAGGGTTTAGGGAGGGGTCTAGGGTTTGAGGATTGAGAGGGTTTGAAAGGGGATTTAGGGTTTGGAGGATTGAAAGGGTTTGGGGGACAGCGAGGGTTTAGGGTTTAAGGGTTTGGGGGATTATGAGGGTTTAGGGTTTTCAAGGGTTTGGGGGATTATGAGGGTTTAGGGTTTTCAAGGGTTTGAGAAATTAAAAGGGTTTGGGAGGGTTTTGAATCAAGAGGGCTTGTTGTAGGGACTGAGGGTTTAGAAGGGTTTAGGGTTTAGAGGGTTTAAAGGGAGAAGGGTTTAGGGTTTAGAGGGTTTAAAGGGAGAAGGGTTTAGGGTTTAGAGGGTTTAAAGGGACCCAAAGAAGCCCAAAAGTAGTGAATGCGCAACTAGGGGAAAGGGATCAACGAGGGTTTAAGGTCTAGGGTTTAGGGTTTAGGGTTTAGGGTTTAGGGTTTAGGGTTTAGGGTTTATTGAAGAAAGACTTGCCGCTGCTCTCGCCTTCCCGTTTCTTCCCCCCACGCCTCGCCAGCCCTCACACTCCCCAGCCCGCAGCCTCCACTGCCTAGGGTTTAGGGTTTAGGGTTTAGGGTTTAGGGTTTAGGGTTTAGGGTTTAGGGTTTAGGGTTTTGCAGACTCTGGTGGTGGACGCTTCGGTGCCGAATTCGCCCTTTCGCCTGAAGGCGCTTTTCGACGGCCACGGCGGCCAGTTCACTTCCAAGTTTTGTTCCAAAAACATTCACACTTTTCTCAGTCAGTTTTGCGTCTTTTTCGCTCATTTTTTGTCCTTTTTGCGCCATTTTGGCTCGTTTTGAATCTCCTTTTTGTCTCCTTTTTGTCTCCTTTTTATTCCCTTTTGTTTTCCCTTTTTAATTTCCTTTTTTTCTGCGTTTTGATCTGCTTTTGGCGCTTGTTGGTGCCCTTTTTGGCTTTTTTTCGCTTCTTTTTCGCTCATTTTTGCTCCTTTTTGCACCGTTTTGGGTCTTTTTGAATCTCCGTTTTGTCTCCTTTTTGTATCCTTTTAATTCCTTTTTGTTTCTCTTTTTTAATCTCCTTTTTTTTGCGTTTTGATATGCTTTTGGCGCTTTTTGATGCCCTTTTTAGCCCTTTTTTGCCCCTTTTTCCCTCATTTTTGCACCTTTCTGGACCATTCTGCAGCTTTTTGAATCCTCTTTTGCCTCCCTTGTGGTGTCCTTTGTCTTCTTTTTTTAATTTCTTTTTTGGCTGTTTTTTGGTCTCCTTTTTGGCGCTTTTTGATTCCCTCTTTATCCCTTTTTGTCCCTTTTTTCGCTCATCCGTGGCCCTTTTTGGGTCACTTTGCAGCTTTTTGGATCTTTTTATTGCCTCCTTGTTATTCTCTTTTGTCCGTTTTTTTGGATTTCTTCTTTCGCTCCTTTTTGCCCTTTTTCGGTGCCTTTTTGATCTCCTTTTTGGCCTCCTTTGGGCCCATTTTGGGTCTTTTGGAGTCTTTTTTGTTTCTTTCTTGGGATCTTTTTTTTCATTTTTTAATTTCATTTTAATTTCCTTTTTGGTTTCTTTTTTGGCACTTTTTGGCTTTTTTTTGGTCTTTTTTTTGTCCCCTCTTTCCCTCGTTTTTGCCCTTTTTGGCTTTTTTGGATTTTTTCTTTTTCTCTTTTTTGTCCTTTTTTTCCTTTTTTAATTTCTTTTTTGTTTTGGAATTTTTAATTTCCTTTTTTCTGCTTCAATCTTCTTTAATGTTTTTAATCTTTTTAAATCTTTTTTAATTTCTTTAAATCTTTTTAAATCTTTTTAATTTGATATCTTTTACTATCTTTTAATCTCTTTAAATCTTTCAATATCTTTTAATTCCTTTGTTTTTGAAAATTAAAAACTTCCCATTTGTCCCCCCGTCAGCCCTTTCCAAACCCTTTCAAAACCCTTTCCAAACCCTTTCTAAACCCTTTCCAAACCCTTTCTAAACCCTTTCTAAACCCTCAAAACCCCTTTCCAAACCCTTTTCCAAACCCTAAACCCTTTTTTGTGGTTTCAGGCGGCCTGCAGCAAGCCACTCCGCAGGCTTTGGAGGCGGCCTTTTTGGAGTTGGACAAAACCCTTCTTCAGGACTGGCGCACGCAGCAGGCGGGCTCAACAGGTCTCTTTTTAAACCCTTTTTAAACCCTTTTTAAACCCTTTTTAAACCCTTTTAAACCCTTTTAAACCCTTTTAAACCCTTTCTAAACCCTCGTAAAACCCTCTTCTTCCTCCCAATTGTCTCCTCTTTTCTCCCGCTTTTTTGGGGTTTTTTTGGTTCATTTTTGTCTCCTTTTTGTCTTTTTTTCTTTTTTATTTTTATTATTTCTTATATTCATTTAAGTCATTTTGTGTTTGAGGCTTAATTAATAGGGACGAATTCGACAAATAGGGTTTTTTGTGTTGAGGGTTTAGGGTTTGTGTTGAGGGTTTAGGGTTTGTGTTGAGGGTTTAGAGTTTGTGTCGAGGGTTTAGGGTTTGTCTCGAGGGTTTAGGGTTTTTGTTGAGGGTTTAGGGTTTTTGTTGAGGGTTTAGGGTTTGTGTTGAGGTTTTGTGGTTTGTTTCAAGGGTTTAGGGTTTATCGAGGGTTTAGGGTTTGCGGAGGTTTTAGGGTTTATCGAGTGTTTAGGGTTTATCGAGGGTTTATCGAGGGTTTACGGTGTATCGAGGGTTTAGGGCGTATCGAGGGTTTAGGGTGTATCGAGGGTTTAGTGTTTGTTGAGGATTTAGGGTTTGTCGAGGGTTTAGGGTTTGTGGAGGGTTTAGGGTTTAGGGTTTGTGGAGGGTTTAGGGTTTAGGGTTTGCGGAGGGTTTAGGGTTTAGGGTTTGCGGAGGGTTTGCATGCAGGAATAGTGGCGTTGATAGAAGAGTTGGAGGAGCCGCGGCTGCTGCTGGTGCGGGGCCGCGAAGTTGTTGCTGCTGCAGCAGCAGCAACACTGCAGCAAACCCTAGACCCTGCAGAAAGGGTTGGGGCCTTTCAGGGGCCCCCCAAAACCCTAACCCTGGGGGGCCCCCAAAACCCTGGCTTCCTCGTCACAGTCGCTAACGTTGGTGCGCGAGGGTTTAGGGTTTACGAGGGTTTAGGGTTTACGAGGGTTTGGGGTTTTCGAGGGTTTGGGGTTTTCGAGGGTTTGGGGTTTTCGAGGGTTTGGGGTTTTCGAGGGTTTAGGGTTTAGGGATGAGGGGGCGTTTGGAAGGGGTGTTAGGGCTTGCCCTGCTGCTGCAGGGTTTATCTAGGGTTTAGGGTTTGTGTCCCTTACCCTTATTCTCTTTCCGTGAAACCCTCCTTTCCCCTTCTGCTGCTGCTGCTGCTGCTGCTGCTGCTGCTGCTGCTGCTGTGCTGCTCTCGTTTTCGCTGCTGCTCCCGCCTCGCCTCCTCCTCCTCCTCCTCCTCCTCCGCCGCCGCCGCCGCTGCTGCTGCTGCTGCTGCTGCTGCTGCTGCTGCTGCTGCTGCAGGGGACTCGCGGGGGACTCTGCTGCACAGCGAAGGGTCCTTCACTTTGCTGTCGAGAGACCACAAACCCACAGCCCCCGAAGAGCTGCGGAGAATCAAAAAGGCCGGAGGCTTTGTCTCCGCGGGCCCCACATCTGTCCCCAGAGTCGACGGCATCCTCGCGCTCTCCAGGGCCTTCGGAGACGGGGTCTGCTGCTGCTGCTGCTGCTGCTGCTGCTGCTGCTGCTGCTGCTGCTTACGCTGCTGCTGCTGCTGCTGCTGCTGCTGGTGGTGGTGGTGGTGGTGCTGCTGCTGCTGCTGCTGCTGCTGCTGCTGCTGCTGGTGCTGCTGCTGCTGGTGGTGGTTTTAATGTTGGTGGCGGTGGTGCTGCTGCTGCTGGTCTTGCTGCTGCTGCTGGTTTGCTGCTGGTGTGTCTGTTGCTGCTGCTGCTGCTGCGTTTTTTGCTGCTACCTGGCAGTTCTTCCTGCATTTTACAGCGCCGAACAGCTGTTTGATTCACATTTATACTATTTATTTATTTATTATTTATTTATTTATTTATTTATTTATTTATTTATTTGTTTGTTTATTTATTTGTTTTTAGTTTTTCAAAGACAACAAAGACTTGAGTCCCACGGAGCAGCGCGTGGTGGCGGTGCCGGACGTTCACGTTTTCTACGCGAAGCCGGGCGACGTGCTGATGTTGGCGTGCGACGGTGAGCTGGAAAAGGGAAATAAAGGAATAAAAGTGGAAATAAATAATTAAATTGATTAAAAATAATTAATTTATTCTTTTTTATTTCCTTTTTTCCTTTTATTCGACACTTTTCCGGCGCCCGGGCGACGCAGGACGCAGTTTCCAGCCCCGGGTGTACAGACACCTCAGCGGCTGCTGCGGTGTACAGACACCTCAGCTGCTGCTCAGGTGTACAGACACCTCAGCTGACGCCATTTAGCTTCTTCATTTGCTTCCTCTGCGGCTGCTGCTAGGGTTTCCCGGCTTTCCCGCGAGGGTTTAGGGTCTGGGTTTAGGGTTTAGGGTTTAGGGTTAGGGTTTAGGGTTTAGGGTTTAGGGTTTGCGCAGGGGTTTACGAGCCGGAAAACATGGACTGGGTCTTCGTCTCGCACTTCGTAATGACTCTTCTTCACGAACTTAAAAACGATTTGACAGAAGCAGCAGTTAAGCTCCTCGAACAGGCTTTCCATTCTTTCTCTGGAGACAACATTTCTGTGCTTCTTACGAGGTTCGCGGCGAGGGTTTAGGGTTTAGGGTTTAGGGTTTAGGGTTTAGGGTTTAGCGGTTGTTGCGGCGTGGGGCCTGGGCGTGCGGTGCGGGGTTTCGGGTTGGGCGCTGGCTCCTGCCGTTCACCGCCTTGTAGGGTTTAGGGTTTAGGGTTTAGGGTTTAGGGTTTAGGGTTTAGGGTTTGGGGTTTGTCTTTAGGTTTGAATCGGGGGAACCCAAAGAAAGGAGGTTCAGGCGCTTTGAAGTCACTCCGGAAGGTCTGCTGCTGCTGGGGCTGCTGCTGCTGCTTGCAGTTGCAGTTGCTGCTGACGGTTGCCAATCTGCTGCTGCTGCTGCTGCTGCTGCTGCTGCAGTTGCTGCGTCTTTCACAGCAGCAACAGCAACAGCAGCAGCAGCTTCCCTGTGTCGTGGCTGTCCTCCCCGTTTGGCCAGCGCCTCCCGCGTCTCTAATGCTCCGCGTTGCGTCCCCCTGCTGCTGCTGCTGCTGCTGCTGCTGCTGCTGCTGCTGCTGCTGCTGCTGCTGCTGCTGCTTTCAGGCCACGTTGTCTCCAAAGAAGGCGCCAACGCGGACTTGACGGGAAAGACAGAAGAGGAAAGCATAGAGCTGCACAAGGGGCCGATGAAAGCAGCAGCAGAAGGCCCCATAACTCTTTAGCTGCCACCCCTGTGCTGCTGCAGCAGCAGCAGTTTGCTGCTGCAGCAGTTTGCTGCTGCAGCAGCTGGCTGCTGCTGCTGCTGCTGCAGCGCGCGGGGCCAGTGAAGGCAGCAGCACGCAGGCCTAGCACTCTTCAGTCGCCGTCCATTTACAAGTCCTGCAGCAGCGTGCTGCTGCTGCAGCATTATACTGGTGCTGCTGCAGCTGCTGCTGCTGCAGCAACATACTGCTGCCGCAGCAGTATACTGCTGCTGCAGTTCACCGCTGCTGCAGCAGCAGCGGCACAAGGTGCCAATGAAGGGGCAGCAGAAGATGGCCCCACAACAGTATAGCTGCCATCCGTGTGCATCTGCTGCTGCTGCAGCATATTGCTGCTGCTGCGGTATAGTGCTGCTGCTGCAGCATATTGCTGCTGCTGCGGTATAGTGCTGCTGCAGCAGCATACTGCTGCAGCAAAACACTGCTGCTGCTGCAGCAGAGGCACATGGTGCCAATAGAGGCAGCAAGAGATGGTCCCTCAAGTCTATACTTCCATCTCTAAACTGCTGTTGCAGCAGCAGCGGCTGCAGCAGCAGCAGCTGCAGCAGCAGGAGCACAAGGAGCCAATAAGAGCAGCAGCAGACGGCTGCATGATTCTTTAACTGCCGTTTGCATGCGCGTGCTGCAGCTGCTGCAGCCGCTGCTGCTGCAGCAGCAGCTGCTGCTGCTGCTGCTTTCTGGCTCCATGGGGGCCCCTCTCGGGGGGCCCCTGCTGTGCCCTATGCGCAGCTTATTTGCTGCCTTAGAGAATGCATGCGTTTGTAAAAAGCCCCAAAACTTTGGGGCTGTTTCTGCTGCATGCAGTCGAGCCAGGTGTGTGCACACACTTGGGGCAGGTGAGGCTTTGCTGCAGCTGCTGCTGCTGCTGCTGCTGCTGCTGCTGCTGCAGCGGAGCCTTTTGCCTGCTGCTGCTGCTGCTGCTCCGGCAGCTGCAGCTGCAGCAGCTGCAGCTGCTGCTGCAGCCGCGGCGGGAGGGGAACCTTCACACTGGCGGCGCTTGAGGGGTTCAAGGGCTTCACAGCAGCAGCTGCTGCTGCTGCTGCAGCTGCAGCAGCTGCTGCAGCAGCAGCTGCAGCAGCAGCAGCAGCAGCAGCAGAAGTGCCCTGCAGTGTGGGGCCGGTTTTTGTGTCGCCGCGGGCCTAGTGAATTAGAAAGTATTTTTTCTTGCGGCTGCAGTTCGCAGCTTTTGAACAAGTCCATTTGTTGCATCTTTTTAGAAATTTTATATTCGAAAAGTCCAGAAAGTACTTTTTAATGCATGCAAGTGGCTTTTTAGCAGGTCTTTGGGGCTTTTAAATGCACTGCTTCTTGCATGCGTTTGCTGCATGCGTTTGGGGCTTTTGAGTCTCAAATTCCGAAAGAAAACTATTCCAAATGCATGCATTCAAAGCCTTTTTGCAAAAAGAATTCAAAAGCATATTTTCAATTAATGCCATTAATGCCATTAATGGCATTAATGGCATTAATGGCATTTTTCATTTTTGCTCAAAACACTTTGCACGAAAAGTCGTGCTGCATGCATAAATAGAGTTGCTAACAATAAAGTATTTCTTTTAAATGCTGCATGCATAAATAGATTAAATAACAATAAAGTATTTCATTTAAATACTTTTGTTAAAAAGAAAGAAATATAAAAATGATTTAAATGCATTTATTTGTTTAATGCGGCTGTTTGTAAATTGCCGTGTGCACTTGTTTACTTTTGCACTTAATTTGCATGCATTTATTTGTTTACTTTTGCATTTAATTTGCATGCATTTGTTAAACTTTGCATTTAATTTGCATGCATTTATTTGTTTACTTTTGCATTTAATTTGCATGCATTTATTTGTTTACTTTTGCACTTAATTTGCATGCATTTGTTAAACTTTGCATTTAATTTGCATGCATTTATTTGTTTACTTTTGCATTTAATTTGCATGCATTTA